>NC_056735.1:1762403992-1762596492 GCF_019279795.1 Protopterus annectens | reverse complement strand
CTTCACCAAGGCATTCAGCCTTATTGACCAATCCCTCCTACTTGATAAACAGAAAAAGGTATTAGTCCAGATACCTTCCATGGTTCAAAAACATAGTCAGACATATTCTGCAATGATAATAATAATAATAGGCTCTTCTACCTCAAACATACACACACTCACACAGGAGTGCCATAAGGCTCTGTAACTGTACCTCTGTTATTCTCCGTCTTAATTAATAAATAATCGTGTGACCTCCCTCATCTGTCATTCACCTTATATGCTGATGACATGGTTACTTACAGTTATTTACACATACAGCCCTTACCTTGCAGATATTTAATCATTTTTCCAGTCAGACTTTCATTCATTCCAACCTCAACTTTTGAAGATCTATCACCAACTGCCAATTCTGCTCCATAGCACTTTTCTGCCAAGGCAGCTGGCCCTTCACCCACCCTTGTTAACCTTCTAGAAAGCATGCACCATGTTAACTTTCTTGATGACTTTTACAACATTGTTATATATCAATATTTGTATAAATCTCTAAACATTTTTATTTAATGTACAAACTATGCATTACTTCCTCTGGCCTGTGTCTGAAAATTGTCAGTTTTGGATTGATGCACTATCCGGGTAAACAAACATAAGTAAAATAAATAAATTAAAATAAAATAATAAAAAATAATACTGTTTGGGAACATTACAACTGCCTACTACTGAACCTATTTTTTGTTTGTTTGTTTTAGCTTAGGACTGCTGCACTGTCAAAACTGCTGTCAAACCTGCCATTAGTTCTGTCATGGAGCGTAATAAAACCATGACTATGATTCAGATGGCCTGAGTACAAGTAGTGGCTCAGACACTGGAAGAAGTGGGGTGGGGATAATGGACATAAGCAACCTTTGTTACCTAACTCATCTGAGGAGAGAGGAGGCTCTGCCGCATCACTTTGTTGACACCTAGAAAGAATACTGGATATTGCACGTAGGTAGAATAGGCCAGCTGATCAAATTTTTTCCATGTGCAAGCGCACCAGCTGGGGAATGTCACTGTATATGTGGAGGCACACTTCTTCCAGTTGGCAGCACTATTGTTACTAAAAGTGCTGTCATAGGAACGGTGAGATCTCCAAGTAAGATAATAGGCCACTGTGTGAGACCAGAAAATACACCAGCTGCCAACCACCTGACTCTTACCCTAGGGGAGATGAGTCAACTGATTAGGCCCACTGCGCAGGAATGAATGAGATGTAGGAATCTTTCCTAGTCTGGCACCACCTGGCTTTTACCCCCAGTGGAAGGAATATATCAGCAAAGTAAAGGTGGTGGAGCCATTAGACAGGTCTAGTGGATAAGCAGAAAAAAGATGTGAGAGCTGCAAAACAATGGCATTTGTTAGATATGCTGATAGCTGTCAGCAGAAAGATCAGATCATGCCATTTGACAGCTATTTTGTCAGTACATCTCAAAAAAGGGAGTTAAACATGCCATGTCTATAAAAAGTGTGGTTTACCTTTATTGGCCTGAATTTACCCATAAAAAGTTTAAAAGTAAAAAGTCATGACCGTTCAAAAGCCATGTAGCTGAAACAGTGGTGTATCCTTAAGATGTCATTTGCATATATCCCATGGGTCTCCACTACAGGAGTTTAAAGGTATTACACAGTGAATACTCTACTTTGGCTGGGTATCTGTTGCAGTTTTAACTGAATGTCTTGCCTGTGTGACCTTTTTTACCCTTTCAATTGGATATTATTCTTAAATAGGACACAATAGCAACCAAACAACATGACATTCATTGTAATTCCATGATGTTTCCAAATCTAACATCATGTGAACTTGTAGGCAACAAAAGGGAGAGATGCAGTCAAGAATAAGTCTATATTTTTTACCCCTTCACACCTGTAACACATGACTGCAGTAGCTGGACTGTGGACTCTTGCCATTATTTGTAAACATGTTACACAGTAGACTAGAGCTGGCATGGAGTGGAACACTATATGAAAACCCTCCATGACTCATAGACAAAGCTATACAATGGGGTAAGACTTGTATGCATTTTAACCCCATTGTTGATCCTCAGAACTCTAAGAACAGAGGACGCATGCAAATGTCCCCCTTAGTCATATGTGAGCCACAAAAGCAACATCATCTGGGTATGAGCAGTTCCCAATAGGGTAACCTACAAGGCTCCAACAACAAACAATCAGATGGTTCCCTGCAAATATGAATACAGAGTTGAATAGCATAGTGATATTACAACAGATAAAGAAAAAAAAGTCTTCTTTGCTTGGTAGAGAAACCTTAATGGCAACAGAATTTCATGTGGTGCAGGCAGCCCTGCTAACACAACCACACCCTTTCTCACCTCCATATTGTGATGCTGCAAATGTCCCCCTCAGTCATATGTGAGCCACAAAAGCAACATCATCTGGGTATGGGCAGTTCCCAATGGGGTAACCTACAAGACTCCAACAACAAACATTCAGATGGTTCCCTGCAGATATGAATACAGAGTTGAATAGCATAGTGATATTACAACAGATAAAGAAAAAAAAGTCTTCTTTGCTTGGTAGAAAAACCTTAATGGCAACAGAATTTCATGTGGTGCAGGCAGCCCTGCTAACACAACCACACCCTTTCTCATCTCCATATTGTGATGCTGCTGAGCTTCTACCAATGGGAAGTTCCTGTAGCACCAGATTCCCTCATTACCATAATGTGTAATGACCTTAGCTCCACCACGGTGCATACTGAATGAAACCTTACATGATGTTCATCTGCTGTCAGCTCGTTTGCTCTTCTCTGCATTCCAGTGTGAGACAATCCAATTCACAGTCTTGTGCCTGTAAATATACTTTGTCCAGGTTTGTGTGACCTCAGAGGCAGTATACTTACAGTATAGTGGTGTTGTGGCAGAGACCCCCATGTTGTGGGGTACGGGGAAGCTTGTCCTGCAAAAAAAAACTTTTTTGTAAACTTACTGCCTATCACTTGAGTCATGGTAAGCTTGAAATCAGCAGCAAGTTGGTAAAATTAAGTGTCTATATTCAAGTTAAGAAAGTAGAGCTCAAATGCTTATATAAATCATTGTTAGACTTGAAAGTGAAGCAAAGCACAGATTGATTTTTGACTGCACAATTCTCTTATAGTGTTAACATTTTCCTAATCTGTTAGATTTAAAACCAATGTGGATTTACACCTGACATTATTAGGCTTGTTTTCTTTTGGGGCTCATTTAAGAAGAATGCCAAACTCAATACTTTATTATTTAGCTACAAGTAGTATACCTTACTATATTGCAGTTTCAACCTGTGCTTTGTAGCACTGTCATGTTACAAAGCACTCCACCCCTACCCCAACCGGACTACCACTGTGTGCAATGCACATCTGTGCACCATTCATAAAATTCGGACAGGTTTCTGTACTCTTCTCTTCACTGCAGTGATCAACATCTGTGAAGCAGTGCAATGAATTGCAGTGTACTAAACATTGTGCAGACTATATTTATTTAACTGGATGCTATGTTTATGATTAGCCCATCCAGAACATGAAAAAAGGGAAAACAATAGTTAACTACTGTTCCTTGACAGCCTGCAATCTTATGGTTTCATTATTTGTCATGTATTACATTTTATGATAGCTTGTGTTGCTATTAGGCATGATTCACAGTTTAGAACACCTCTTTTTGAAAACTTGTAATTAAACCAAATTATGCAAGTCATTTATGCTCTCCCTAACCTAGTCTGTGCCACTTCATTCTTGTGTGCAAAGTAAACAACTCGGAATTTTTTAAGTGTTTTTAAGCGATTCATTTTATGTCCACAGTGTGTGAAGATTCACCTTGCCCTGCTCAGGCTGTTTTGCCTGAGTGATGAATGGATGATGTATATAATGTTCAGTACAATGCTATTTCCCTGTTTCTTTCATTCTTCAATGTCCCAGAAATTCTTTATTATACTAAAAGATACGGTGACAGACCTTTTAGGCTTTGAGAATGAAAATGAAGAAAGATAGCTTGGTTGAAGAACTATTTATCATTAAAATGCAATATAAAGTGCTTAATTTAATATTGAAAAATGCATAAACAACTCCATAGGTAGCTCATCTTCTTAATAAAATAATACATGTCTTGCTATTAGGAAATACTAGATATTCCAGCAGCAATAAGGCCCGTCATCTGTGGAGTTGAGCCTCGAAATGCCTGTGGACATTCTGGCATACCCCAGTACTGGCCACCGTCTCAGACATTATTATTTGCTTAGATAATGGGGAAAATGTACACTGATACCCTACTGAAGAATGAACATTCTCCAACAGGGTAATAATTTGCAGATATTGCATGGTAAAAGAAAAGTCTGCCACTTCATGGCGTCATATTAAACTGCCATGGAAGCAAGGACAGAAAAAAGCAAATGGCCATCTTATTTTTTTGTGCTTGCTAAACACAGCTTTGCTTTAGTGAGCATAAAAATAAAAAAATAAAAATAAATAAATAAATAAATCAACTAGTAAATTACACTTTTTTCCATTTTAGTTTCCCCTCGCTAAGCATTATTGAGATGGAAAAAATAAAAATAAAATAAAAAAGTAATGCAGTTCATATGCAAGTGTTAAGTGAGAGAGAGAGTGAGTGAGTGAGGGGCAGAGAGTGTGTATAATATATTTTGTATGTAAAATACTTCCTTCAATAACAACTACATTTGCTACAGCAACTCTGAAACATTAAGCAGATTTACTACTTCACATCAAAAGTATAAAAAGAAATGTACATACAGGACGGCCTTTGGTCTACTGGTGCCCTAGGCAAAAGGTCTCCACAGCGCCCCCAAAAACCACCTGGTGCCCCCATCCTGGTCTACCTACACCATACAGATTACTGGAAAAGTGCCCCTGCTAGTGTGACACCCTAGTTGGCCGCCTAGTTGGCCTATGCGTAAGGCCAGCTATGCTTATATACTGAGCAAAAATAAATATATTGGTTGTCACATTGCACAGGCTGGTAAATTATTCCCCCGATGACACCACTCTGTCAGACAGTATTGCTTGCTGATACTATCTTTACCATGTAACTTGCATGCAATGCTTTAATTAGTATATTTAGGCCTTATTCTGTTGGTGTAGGAACATTATCTGTAGAAAATGTATGTGCTGTTATTATATTTAAACCTGCATTGTAATTATGGGAGCAATAACTGTTGAGGCTGAGTTGTTTATAGACTCATCAGCTGAAAGTTCTGGAACTAAATTTCTACAAATGGAATGTATGTAACAGTGTGAATTATATGAATTTATTGTTACACATATACAGATTTACTCTATAAAATGACTTATGGCTTGGAGCCAGGTTGAGGCTAATGCAGCTGTCCATTTTAGTTAAGTTTACTGACCTAGACAGCAGTGAATTAATAAATACAGACATAAACAGACTTGTATCTGATAATATTCACCTGCCCTTCTATATATACTTTCATACAGAGAAGTGTGCGTGTATGTGTGTTTGTGTGTGTGTGTGTGTGTGTGTGTGTGTGTGTGTGTGTGTGTGTGTGTGTGTGTGTGTGTGTGTGTGTTTCTGTGTCTGAAAAAAAATTAATATATGGAGGTATGTATTAAACAAATCATACTGCACAATGAGGGTGTTGTGAGCACCTTCCTAGCCCTGATGTGAGATAATATTTTTTAGTGCACAGCCCTACAGATGTAATTTATGTATTTGAATTTGTTGTGTATAACTTATTGAGCAAAATTTATTTTCATTGGATGCCACAGGACAAAAACTTCATTATACAGTTTATAATTAGTAGCTGGAGAAGAAAAAAGTTATAACAATGCAAGAATATAAGAAACAATGACTCACACAGGGAACATCTGCAGCTAAGAAAATTGTCTAGACTACAGCTCAAGGCATAAAACAGTAAGTTAAACTAAATATACAAACACAGTTTAAATAAAACACCGTTACTAGACACTGTAATCACTTCCCTAAAGTTACTTAGTCAAATTTTAACTCACATCTTGTTTGAGAGAATATAGGCAAGTATGTGCACAGTGAACAAATGCAAACAAAGCAGACATGAAGAATGTAATTAATATGGGACTGAAATAGAGTGAGAATGAAACATGTGGCCATGGTGGTGCAGTGGTTAGCATTGCTGCCTCACAGCAAGAGGTTCTCCGGTTCGATCCTCGGCTGGGGTTCCTTCTGTGCGGAGTCTGCATGTCCTCCCTGTGGTCACGTGGGTTTCCTCCAGGTGCTCCGGTTTCCTCCCACATCCCAAAGATATGCTGCAGGAGGATTGGTCACTCTAAATTGGCCCTAGGTGTGAGTGTGTGTGTGTGTGCCTTCTGTGGAAGGTTGGGCGCCAGGCTGGCAACTCGACACTGTAAAACTCCACTGCCAATCATGAGCGGACAGGTGATCCACTGTGGCGACCCCAAACCGGGAAAAGCCGAAAGAAGAAGATGTGATAATGAAATATACTTAAAGGAGAAATACTGCAAATGAAGAGAAGCATGAAATGGAAGACAGGTCCACATTACACTGATGCCTCAGTTACATTCCCACCATGTTATAATATCATAAGACAAACATCTCAAAGTCCATTATGGAAATAATTTGCCTGAGAGCACGTGGGAGTCTGGGTCATAGTTTAAATATAATACAGGAGTAGGTAAGGTCCACATGGTGTTTTTTTTTTTTGTTTTTTTTTTTTTTTTTGCATGTAACACTTAAGTTAAACATAGCAGTTCTGAGCTAAGAAGATGGGATAGTGACCAAGATACAATACCTCTCAACTGTACAGATTTTCACAGAATGTCCAGATTTTTGCCTCATATTTTTGGTCCGTGTTTCATAAAATTGTGGTTTTCTGGCAAATTAGTGGCAAATCATTGCAAACTGAAGTTAAAAAATAATAACAGTCATCTGAGTTTCAGGTTTCATACCCTTTAGAAAATTCATGCTAATGCAAAACCTGGTATTCTATCAACTTTCTAAGTTTCTAAGAGCAATATTTAAAAATTGTCCCTATTTTTGGGCCTTTGTCCCACTTTTATTAATGGCTTTGTACAGATTTCTTGTTCTAAGAGGTTGAGAGGTAAATATTGGGTAGTACACCTGTTATGTTTATAGATGATAGTTTGGGCTATTCTGAGTTGCAGAACAATAAGATGATTTCATGTATATTCGGTATTGAAATACATTTGTAGATTTCTTAAGAAGGCTGGCAGTAAATTTGGCTTATATAGACTAAAGTCTGTTCTAGTTTTGAAAGGTAGAAACTTAACAAGGGCTACAAATGCATATAGCACACTGGGTATTATATATGTCTAGTATCATATTTTAAACTTGATCTGTAGGGAAGCACTTTGTTTTTTGTAGCATTCCAGGCTTTCGATTTGTTTTTTAAGTACAATGTTTTTGACATTGTTGGCTAAATTTTAGTTGACAGTCAGCAGTAATGCCTAATAATATGGTGATATGAACTCTTTGAAGAGAACAGTTGTATTAGTTTTAGAAAATGAAGCTAGGCAGTGCTGGATCTGTAGTTCTGGATGTAAATAGTTTATCATTTAGTCAGGTACAACTCTTCATGACCTTGAGGATTTTAACATTCCAGGCCTGTCTGTCAGCAACTACTTCAGTTCTTTTAAATTCAGAATGCATAATGCTATCTACCCATTTTAGTCTCTGTCTCCTTTTGTCTTTATTCTTAATAGTATCTGTGTCTTCTCTTGTAAATCCTGTTTTCACATTATGTGGGTAACGTATACTGATTTTAGTTTATTATCAGGTCTTCCAGTGGAACAATCTGGGTTTATTTACTTATGTATTAGCTGAGTTAACCTTCGTGTAGTCCACAGAATTATCTTCATTCCCTGTCATGGTACAGAGGAAAGAAGCCCTAGCTGAAACTCAGTGAGCCATGTTGAACTACTGGCATGAACGCAGGAGCGGCCGGGCTGGGAAGGATGGGAATAAGCAGTTTTAGAGGAAGCACTAGTTAGAGTACCGATGGAGTTTAGCCCTGTAAGGCATGCATTGAAAAGGAACTGCGATGAATATGGAGGAAGAGGCATGCATGTTTCTCATGGCTGACAGTACTAACAGTGCTCTAATGAGCTACTGTGAGGAGAAGACACTCTAGGGGGCAAGGGAGAGGAGTCCACTGAGTCTGTTATACTGGCATGCTCTTTAAGATCTGACTTTTGCCTCTTCAGGAAATGAATGGGTTGATTAGGTCCCACAGACAGGGAATGAATTGGGAGAAATGCTCACGTGGGATACAAGCACCTTACTCTTACTCCTGAGGCAGGAATGAATGAGTAATTTAACCGAAGAAAAGTGAAAAACATGGTGCTCGCTAAAAACTAAGAAAAGAAAAAGTCTTCTCCAACAGTACTGCCCAAAAGCATCCATTTTCTGGTCCACAGCCTTGCTTATAGTCCAGCTCTCACAGCCATATATTAATAATGGGAAAAACTTGACATTGACCATGTAGACCTTTTTGACAATGTAATCGCATTGCTCTTAAAAATGTTATCCACATTTGTCATAGTGTTCCTTCCAAACAGAAATCATCTTTTAATTCTATGCCTGCAATCACCATTTGCACTCTGCAGAGATCTTTGAACCCAGAAAATAAAAACCTAACAGTGACTCAACTCCCCCCACCATCAAATCACGTGCAAAGAATTAATATGGTTGGATGACATATTTTTTCTGTAAAGCAGCAAGCCAGTGTTTTCACTTTCTACCTTCAGTTTGTTCAACTCTTCTTCACTTTCAGCCATAACAACTGTATAATTTGCATATCCAGAGCTGCTAATATTTCTCCTGGCAGTTTTGATTCTAGCATCTGATTCATCTAACCCAGCACTTCACATGATATTTGCATCATATACATTAAATAAGTAGAGTAAAAGTATACTGACCTAAAATACTCCTTTTTCAGTCTTGAACATGCCAGTAATTTCATATTTTGCTCTAACTGGTGTTTTTTTTCTGCATACATATTGCTCAGGAGGGAAATAAAGTGATCTGCTATACCCAGTTTTCTAAGAACTTGTCACAGTTTATTATGGTGCTTGCAGTCAAAGTCTTTAGAATTACCAGTAAGGCAGAAGCAAATATTTTCTGGAGCTCCCTTCATTCTCTATGTACAGTGAACTTTGACAATTACATTTTTATATTTGCATATCTATCTATAGAGAGGTAAAGTTTTATTGGTGTTTAAATGTATACTAGATAACTTTATCCATGAATGAGTTTGAATAGATCATTACTAGTTTACACCACCATGCTTGGACAAGATGTTCATGAATACAGGAAACAGTAGTGATTCAAGCTCTGTAATAGAAATTAATATATAAAAATGCCACACAGATGCTGACCAAGTGGCTGCAGCTCCTGAAATGAAAGCACCATGCGGTAGTAAAATAGAGGAAAACTTACAGGCAGTTCTGCATTTGCAAGGCACTATACATGGAATTCATGATTTAGCTGTACTGTCCATCAAAGCCAGTAGACTATATCTCTGGGGAGGCAGATCATTGCTAAGGATACCAAATAGACATGGGAGAATCTGAGTGATACATAAATGGCCAGGGAATGAGCACACAAAGTAATTCTTAATCTTAGTGTTACAGAAAATAGAGGATTTAGAAAATCCAAGGTGAAGGAATACCTTTCACTCATCATGTAGTAGAAAGCAGGAAAGGAAAGGACTAAGTGTCTTACAATGTGAATTATGGAGAAATTCCACAAGCTGCCTAATCAACCCAAACCAACAGAGTTAAAAGACAGAGAGAGAGAGAAATAATGGCAACCGCATAGAAACATTGTATCATTTGTTTGAAATGCCTGTCTTATGCATGATACTCTCCAAGCTACCTGGACTGGACGGGTCTCAAAAATGTGCATAATGAACAAAATGCCTGACTGAACAATGATAACGTAGCACCTCTCAACTGTCCCTGATTTTCAGGGACATCCCTGATTTTGACTGAAATTTTAGCTCTGTCCCTCTTAATCCCTCCTAAAACTAGTGACTTTTGGAGGAAAGGTGGTGAATTATACTTAATGAATAATGACAATAATTAAGAGTTCTAGACTTCTTTTACTTCAGAAAATGTGTATTAATTCATATGCTCTGATTCTGTCAATGTTTTAAGTTAACAGCACTAATATTTTAAAAGTGTCCCTGATTGTCCCTGATTTTTTCTTGAATTGTCCCTGATTCTGTTGAAATTTGTCCCCGATTGGTTGAGAGGTCGCAGCAGTATTATATCACAAACTTGTCTTTTGGCAAAATTTAAAATCATGCAGTCAGAAGAACATTAAAGCCACTCTCTTGCATCCTGCTAGGCTATGGATTTTTCATAGTAAAAGTGTTTATCTTTGCCTGGTGATTTTATGTGCATATGGTAACAGTGGCCTCTATGGAACAGATGACTAAGATTACAAACCTTGGGAATTGTAATAGTTTTGTGATGCATGTGTTCTCAAATGAATATCAGAAGTTAGGCACTGAGACTCTATTTAAATACATGAGTAGCAATTCCTAAAGTCCCTGTATTAAAGAGCAGAATGATTATGTGGCTGTTTTCTGTTTGCATGAACGTTGGAGGGGTTACCTATTTATCTTGCTGGGGGGGGTGAGTGATGTTCTACAAGGGCCTTGAAATTATTCATTTTTGGAATGCTATTGTCATATATAAAGGCAGGGAATGAACTGTGGGCAACTTTAAATTGGAAAAGAAAATTAATTCAGCAAAAGATTTTGAATTCCTCCAAGCTCTTCAGAAAAGTGCGCCTAGTGCGGTAAGAAATGATGACATTGCCTTTAATGTCGATAAGTGTAGCATCACAAGGCTTGGCAAACACATTAAATATGACTACAAAATAAACGATCGTGTCATAAAAAAGACATTGTAACTAAGGATCTGGGAGCAATAGCACCTGAAGGGATCTGGGGGCAATGTAACCTGAAGAAATTACACACTGGTTACTTCCTAAAAAATGAGAGTGTTGGAAAAGTCAATCTATTTGGAAATGCTTTGGGAAATTAATTATATTTTGTTTATCACATGAAATTTACAGGTGACCTGTTCCTAGTATTTAAGGCAGTATTTGATCCATTTCTATTTAAAAGTCTATGTCTGAAATTAATCACTGTGGACCTAGCAGCAGATGGTGGTTGACTGTTTATAGATAGTTAACAATTTTAGGCTCTTCACATGATCTTAGCCAAAGGGCCTGCATGCCTTATAGTGAAAATTGACCATTCTCATATATTTGTTCTATGGTCAGCTGGAAAAAATATTACAGGCTGTTTGGTTTATTGAATCTATCTACAACACCTTTAAGTATATTAAGTTAATCTTTCCAGGTAAGTGAATTCTAAACACCCTTTTGCATAGCCTGATTAAAGCAGGTGCCTAATGTAATGAACAGTTTTCTAGTTGCAAATAATTGGTTGGGATGTTCTTGGTAAGGTCAATTAAAGCCAAATACTTTGCTTGGGTTGCCAAACAAGGCCATAAAGCAATGACTGATTGGGATATACTGTGGAACGTTAACTTAACTAATAAACTGCCCTCCCACTTTCAATTCTAGAGAGTAAAAACAAAATGAAAACTCCAGCAAAGCTAGAAAGTCCATTGAATGACATCCCAAACCTCTTGTATCAGAGGCACATGGGATATATGCAAATGATCCCTATGAACATCAGGTGTTTCAGCTAATTGGCAATTCTGAATGCCCATGACTAGTTTCTTCATTGTAATGGACAATTTCAGGCCAATAGAGCAAAACCCAACTAGCTGTGGATATGCATATTTCGGCCTTGTTATGACCTCATCAGTACAGCACAAGCAGAGTGTTTGGCTAAGCATTAGAAATACAGGGTTGTTATAACCGGCTGATGTCCATTATCATTAGGGTCACTGCAAAAATATCCTGAACAACAAACTAAAACAATGAGTGAGAAGGTCACTGAAAAATCAATCAGTAAAAACAAAATGAAAACTCCAGCAAAGCTAGAACTTCCACTGAGTGACCTCCCAAACCTCTTGTATCAGAGGCACGTGGGATATATGCAAATGATCCCTATGAACATCAAGGTGTTTCAGCTAATTGGCAATTCTGAATGCCCATGACTTGTTTCATCGTTTGGGATATTTTTGCAGTGACCCTAATGATAATGGACATCAGCTGGGCATAACAACCCTGTGTTTCTAATGCTTATTCAAACACTCTGCTTGTGCTGTGCTGATGAGGTCATGACAAGGCCGAAATATGCATATCCACAGCTAGTGGGGTTTGGCTTTTTTGGCCTGAATTTGTCCATTAAAACGACAAAACAAGTTATGGGCATTCAGAATTGCCAATTAGCTGAAACACCTGATGTTCATAGGGATCATTTGCATATATCCCATGTGCCTCTGATACAAGAGGCTTGGGAGATCACTCAGTGGAAGTTCTAGCTTTGCTGGAGTTTTCATTTTGTTTTTACTGATTGATTTTGCAGTGACCTTCTCACTCATTGTTTTAATTCTAGAGAGTAGGCAGGAACTCATGTACATCACTTCAGCATGATTTACATCACAAAATTACAGGCAACCCCATAAGTCTTTACCAGGCTAGTGTCAAGCAACTTTTTCCTCCCAGTTATGTCATCTTTAGTAATCCATGCCGTGACTCACCACCTAAATCCAAAACCTAATTATTTCCATGGTATTTGTTACAGTACGGCTGTTAAGTCCAAAACAATGGCACCAATTTATTTGTGATGTTTATTGTCTGTGGTTTCAAGATCTACACAACTGGCCACAAAATAATATGCCAAGATCTGTTGTTCTTAGGAGTATTTGGAAATATGTCTTGGGTAATAGCCAACACCTGTCACAGCCAAATAAGTTTTACAATGACTGACTGGAAAGCAGACTATAATTACTTACTTCCTAGGATCTCACCCACCTTACTCTAAGTCCACTTCTTGCCAGTGTTATCTTGCTATCCATAACTGAAAGCCTGCCCAAAATTATTTCTGCATGCAAGCTTCATGTGCATAACTCACACACACACACACACACACACACACACACACACACACACACACACACACACACACACACACACACACACACACACACATGCACTGAGTTGTCAGAAGTGGTTAATAATAGCTATTCAGTATCAACATCCCTTCCCTGCCTTTATGATAATGCTGACATCAGTTAAACCTCCCTAGTATACCAAAAACACTAACTGTTTATCCATAAAATAAACCATTCATTAAATACTGGTATTGTAGCATTAGCTTGAGCAGTAACTTCAAAAGGTAGAAGTTGACACTTGAGTACAGACTAGTTCAACATACACACCCTTAAGCTAACAAATAAACTACTAGCCATAAGCCTTTAAAAATGAATTCTAAAACTCTTTATTTTGAAATAAATTAAGCAGTGCGAAGAAGAAGTGGGATTGTCAAAGAGATGAAGAAAGTAGACAAGAGTAGAAGGAGATGAGGTGCATGGCAAAGAGAGAGGTGGCGAAAGTTAAGGATAAGGCGTATGGAGAGTTGTATGAAAGGCTGGACACTAAGGAGGGAGAAAAGGACCTGTACCTATTGGCTAGAGAGAGGGACTGAGCTAGTAATGATGTGCAGCAGGTAAGGGTGATAAAGGATAATGAGGGAAACGTACTCACAAGCGAGGAGAGTGTGTTGAGCAGATGGAAAGAGTACTTTGAGGGGTTGATGAATGAAGAGAATGAGAGGGAGAGAAGGTTGGATAATGTGCGGATAGTGAATCATGAAGTGCAGTGGATTAGTAAGGAGGAAGTAAGGATAGCTATGAAGAGGATGAAGAATGGATAGGCTGTTGGTCCAGATGACATACCTGTGGACACATGGAGGTGTTTAGGTGAAATGGCAGTGAAGTTTTTAACTAGATTGTTTAATGAAATCTTGGAAAGTGAGAGGATGCCTGAGGAATGGAGAAAAAGTGTTTTGGTACTGATTTTTAAGAATACATGTGATGTGCAGAGCTGTAGTAACTACAGAGGGATTTAACTGATCAGTCCCAGCAAGAAGTTATGGGAAAGAGTAGTGGAAGCTAGGTTAAGAAGGGAGGTGATGATTAGTGATCAGCAGTATGGTTTCATGCCAGGAAAGAGCACTACAGATGTGATGTTTGCTCTGAGAGTGTTGATGAAGAAGTACAGAGAAGGTCAGAAGGAATTGCATTGTGTCTTTGTGGATTTAGAGAAAGCATATGACAGGGTGCCTAGAGAGGAGTTGTGGTATTGTATGAGGAAGTTGGGAGTGTCAGAGAAATATGTAAGAGTAGTACAGGATATGTACAAGGGTAGTGTGACAGCAGTGAAGTCTGCGGTGGGAGTGACAGATGCGTTTAAAGTGGAGGTGGGATTACATTAAGGATCAGCTCTGAGCCCTTTCTTATTTGCAATGGTGATGGACAGGTTGACAGACAAGATCAGACAGGAGTCCCCGTGGACTATGATGTTTGCAGATGACATTGTGATATATAGTGAAAGTAGGGAACAGGTGGCGGAGACCCTGGAGAGGTGGAGATATGCTCTAGAGAGAAGAGGAATGAAGGTCAGCAGGACTAAGACAGAATATATGTGTGAATGAGAGGGAGGATAGAGGAATGGTGAGGATGCAGGAAGTAGAGGTGGTGAAGGTGGATGAGTTTAAGTACTTGGGATCAACAGTTCAGAGTAATGGTGAGTGTGGAAGAGAGGTGAAGAAGAGAGTACAGGCAGGATGAAGTGGGTGGAGAAGAGTGTCAGGAGTGATTTATGACAGACGAGTGCCAGTAAGAGTGAAAGGGAAGATCTACAAGAGGGTAGTGAGACCAGCTATGTTATATGGGTTGGAGACAGTGGCATTGACAAAAAGGCAGGAGTCAGAGCTTGACGTGGCAGAGCTGAAGATGTTAAGATTTGCACTGGGTGTGACAAGGATGGACAAGATTAGGAATAAGTATATTAGAGGGTCAGCTCAGGTTGGAAGGTTTGGAGACAAAGCCAGAGAGGCAAGATTACGTTGGTTTGGACATGTGCTGAGGAGGGATGCAAAGTATATTGGGAAAAAGATGCTAAGGATGAAGCTGCCAGGTAACAGGAAAAGAGGAAGACCTAAGATAAGGTTTATGGATGTGGTGAGAGAGGACATGCAAGTGATTGGTGTGACAGAGCAAGATGCAGAGGACAGGAAGAAATGGAAACAGCTGATCTGCTGTGGCGACCCCTAATGGGAGCAGCCGAAAGAAGAAGATTTTGTAAAATGTATTATATAAGCAGCTATGAAACTGTACGAAGAATGAATTGAATAAATGTGCTTAACACACGAATTACATATAGAAAAACTCTAATAACTTATCTAGACTTATCATTAGCAATAACTAATTAGATACATGATTTTATTTGTGTCGGCTCTAATTATTATGTCCAAAGAGCAATTGCAAAATATAACATACAGTTGAAGTTGAAATTCCAGCATGAATTCTGTCCATGAATGAAGTTCAGTTGTGCACATCAGAAGCTAGGAAAAAAATAAATCTGAATAGCAGTCTCCCCACCCCAGTGTATCACCATACTTAAAATAGTCACAGGCTGCATCTTCCAGTTTTACTCAGCTTGAATGTAAAATTTTCTGCTTAATTAGCCATGTCCTGCTATGGCAAGACTGTATAATATAATGCTACAAGTACTGGTAAGCTGTAAGCACGTGTGTGCATTGGAGAAGTCTTTTTATACATTTGTTAACGAGGAAAGAACAGTAGACAAAAGTGTTCATTTTCAGTGGGTGACCTAGACTCGTTGTCTGGTTACGTGACTTGCTCAAAGGTATCTAGATAGCAAATGGAGGTGAAAGAAATCAAACCCTATACCCTTGGTTACAGGAAGTAGCTCTTTAACAGCTCACAGTCCTAATTCCCCGCACTAACTGCCTTTCAGTTAGTGCCATTTTCACTGTTTCACAGTCTTGCTATTTTTTAATGGAATGACAATTGCAGTTTTAGTTAAAACTACACTTGATTAAGCCTAATACAGCTGTTTGTGTATTTTACTGAGATAACTGCAAGCTTGCCAATCGCATTTCTCTTACGAAAACAATTTTTGTTTTTGCTTGATATCACTTCTGTACAGCATGATTCCACCCATTAATCTTTTTTGACATCTACAACCTTTTCCTCAGAAATACAGATTTTATTGTCTCTAACTTCACTGTATCCTGCTCAGAAAACTAAAGCCATGTGTTGCAGTTTCATTAGATGGTGTGCCTCCAAAATCCTTACATCTTGTCACACATTTAACTGCAATATCAGCGAGAGTTGCTTTTCCTTATTCTAGGAAATGTTTCCCTTCATGTTCCCAATCCTGGGGTGCTTGCTTCATTTCTGCTGTAACTAGCATGCGCTGCCTTCTATTTGCAAATTCTGTCTACTCACTAAGTATTGTAGCAATGTGTTTTAAATTGCTTATTATATATTATTTTTTCTCTGAGATCCCAGCATATGATGAAAAGAAAAAGTCATGTTTTTATTCTATAATTGTTCCTCTTAATCTGAGAATGAGAATAATGGTATACTTGGGGTATATGTGTGTATATGGGGGAGGGGTAAAGTGGTATCTTCTTCCCTGCAAAAACATTTATTTTAATGTTTTCTTGTTTATGTATTTGCAAGAAACATTTTGCTCCTTGAGTATTGTTAGAGAGATCCTTTATGTACTTAAAATTGCTTTGTGTATCTATGCACCAGGAAATGCATTTTGAAGAATGACTAGTCAAGGTTACCTATAACAGAAAAAAGTGGCAATAATACATCTGATTAAAGAAATCTGTTGTCCTTGCTACAATTCTGTTGCCCTTAGTAATTTTGCACCAATAGGTATACCTCCTCTTTGGTTAACTAATAGAGAAATCAGTAAACAAACACTATTTACCTTACCTATTGCAACTTAAGCTATTTACCCTTTTCAATATAGTTTTCATTCAAAACATAGAATAGGTAATGCCTCGTTAGCCATCCTGGATACCAATCTTCATTACCTCAGTAATAACAGATCTGTTGCTATTGTCTTCCTTAATCTCTCAAAACCATTTGATAAAATTAGTCACATCACCCTTGTCTATCACGTGTTAGAAATATGCATGGACTGAGAGCATATCAACTGGTGCTATATTTAACTTATAAACAAAACTCAGACAAATAAATGTAATAACCATGCTCTTCTCCCCTTCTAGTCCCACTGACCACCTCACAATGATCATTCTTAGGACCATTACTATTTTTCATCCCTGTGAACAATTTCTTCCATTTCCTTTGACTAGTACACTGATGACTCAGCCATTATCTGCTTATACAATAGATTTCGACTGAATATGTTTTACTACACTTTATCTCTCGATATATTAATCAGGCATGATTCTTAACTCTTCAAAGGCAAATATATATATTTATTCCTAAATATATAACTACTAATATGTCTGGAATCAAAACTTTACCTACTTTAGATGGATGTGGAATTGAAGTTAAACAGCTGCTGAAGTTTCTATATATATATATATATATATATATATATATATATATATAGTAGTATACCAAAAGTCTGATCTAATATAGAAAACCTTTTAGTAAAAGTTAATATTCAGTTATTATCACATTAAAACTACCTAGTACCCCACTCTTGGAGAATCATAAACCCTGATATTTTTAATGAGACTTTCTTGTAATCATTTTTTATTCTCCAAACCCTTTGCCTTTTTCCTTTACAAATTAATGACCACTTATTGCAAAGATTGTTATAAATTCCTCATTAAGTACTCACCATATCTTGCTGTCAGCCATCTTAACTGTACAAACTTTATAGAGTAACCGCCAACCAACCCAACTCATTTTGCCACATAAAATGCCCTACATTACTGCCCCATACAGTATGCTACTGTTATCTATTAACAAATTCATCTTCATCATAATGAAGATGACATGTTCTTTCACATCATCAGTGACGTAATGGATTATATAACTGCACTTTGGCTTTCACCTTATTTGTACTTCTGTCCAATAACCTAAACTCTCTATAAACCTTCAGTTGCATTTACACCAAATTTCTATTTCAAATGCCCTTCTGAAGATTGCAAACTATTCATTCTACAGTAGACAGTCAAATATCCAAAGTCAGTTATCCGAAATGTCAATTATCTGAACACAGCCTTCTAAAGTTTTCAGGTAGGAAAAATCATAAAATCTGAATATGTAAATGTTATACGTATTCACTTCTGCGTGTTTTTTGAGCTTGTAGCCCGCTTGTGTGTGAAAAATATTCATTATTGTCCACTGGAATCACTGAATAGTTGAAAAGTGTATTCCCTGTGCGCAGAAAAAACAAGATTTTAGAAGTTTTTTTATCTGGTTCAATGCATATTTAATTATCCAAACAGTTTGATTATCCGAACTACTCTAGGTCCCATTTAGTTTGGATAATCAACTCTCTATGTTTTGCTGACAATCCAGACTTTCATCCCAACAGCTCTCTGAAAATTTCCTCATACCATATCTCTGTTCTTCTTCTTCCACTCAACTATTCCATCCTTTAGCTTCCTGACATCATTACTTTTACTCTTCATTTGACTATCCAATAATTCCTTTTTTCAATTTCTCTCCTCACATCCGCCACCGTTATTTCCCTTCTGTTACTGTATCTGCCCTCTAACTATGGTCCCTCTCCATTTGTTATTGACATCAGCTCATTATTATATTTTGATTGTATAGTATTTCATTCTAGGTAATGTCTAATGTAACTGGTTCACAGTTTTTGTACAGATCCTATTCATTGTGCTAATCTTTCTATTAACAATATCACAAACTGTTGTTTAAATTCTACTACTTCTAATGTCTCTGTTTACCATTCTGTGTAATACATTGCTACACAAAACTGTGTCAGGCAACAACTTGTAAATCACTTTCTTAACATTATAACCCCCATAATATAGCTTTTCCGTACCCCCTCCCTGTCCTCTCCAGTGGATGACTAACATTTGCCTTTCAGCAAAGCTGTAACTAAGTAATGTTCAAGGCTGGCCTACAAGTGCTGGTCTATGCAAAGATTCTCATGAATTCATTTTTCTTAGCAAAACTATATAAGACATAGGTTCATAGGTTCATAGGTGTGTACTAGGCTAATGGCCCTGGAGCCTTTACAAACCTAGCCTCTAGGATTGACCTGAAATCATGCCACCCGACCTTAGTTCCCAGTGCCTTTGTCGAGTAGAGCCACTGGAGTGATCCCTGGGGTGAATTTTCTATTTCCCATCCACTCATAAATGTTTCTATTGAAGAGGGCCAGTGAAGTACTCTGTTTGACATGTATGGGAAGTCTATTCCATAGCAAGGGCAGTCTCTGGGTTATGAACCTGTCCCTCCAGCATGTTCTGTTGATTGTGGTAATGAGTTTGAGGTCACTGGAGCATGTGATGCAGAGCAATTGGGATTTCTTTAGATGTAGCATTTCTAACAGAGCTGGATCAGACATGGCTTTGTATGTCAAGCAGAGATCGCCTCTAAGTAGGCGGTATGAGACAGAGAATAGTTGGAGTTTTTTGAGTCTGTCCATATAGGACAAGTGTTTAAGGCCTAGGATCCTCTTTGTGAGGTACTTTTGTGGCCTGTCCAGTTGTTGCAGGTGTCTGGTGAGGTATATGCCAAATGAGGCATTGTACTCAATGATTGGCCTAATGAGGGAAGATTAGAGGGAGACAATGACCTCTTTCTTCCTGGATGCAAAACCCTTAGTAATGAGATGTGCCACATAGAAGGACTTTCTGACCACAGTGGCAATGTGCTGGTCAAAAGAGAGGCTTCTGTCAACCTGTGTTCCCAGATCTCTTATAACACATTCTGTGTTCAGTGGACTACCATCGATGTGGTAGTTCATGTGAACCGGGTTTTTCCAAAAGGGGATAACGACACATTTTTTTGGCATTGAGCTTAAGGCCATGGTTCTGACACCAGTCGTTGGTCTCAGTGAGGCCTTTCTGTAGGATGTCAACATCACTTGGGGAGTTAATAATAGCTCCCAACTTGCAATCGTCTGTGAACTTTGTCAGTCAGAGATCCTTTGTGTTGGCCTGGACTTCAGAGAAGTAGACACCAAACAGGAGAGAACCCAGGACCAAACCCTGTGGGACTCCACTCGTGACTGATCTGCAGTCTGACTTGGAGTCCACTACTTTCACACTGTGGGTTCTATCTGTGAGCCAGTTTGCAACCCACCTAGTGATATAGGGGTTGATGCCTAGCTTAGTGAGTTTTTCTATGATTCCTGAATGGGGAATGGTATCAAAGGCCTCAGCAAGATCCAGGTAGGCTGTATGAACCACCTTGCCTTCATCCACGGCTCTGTTGACTGACTCAAAGAAGTCGACCAAGTTGAGCAGGCATGATCTACCCATCACAAAACAAACTGTGTGAGATCCAGAGTTTGGAGATTCCCTGTATCCTTGTTTATTAGGTCTATGGTGATGCATTCTATAGTTTTGCATATCAGACTTGTCAGGCTAATGGGGCGATACTTCCCAGGGTCTGTAGTCGCTCTTCCTTCGTGGAGAGGGATGACTGTAGCAGTGCGCCATTCGGTAGGGACAAAGCCTGAGGTGAGGCTGTTATTGAACAGGGCACACAGGTAAGGTGCCAGTTCACTCTGTAGTTCATGTAGAACACAGCCAGGGATATTGTCAGGTCCCATGGAAGCTGTATTCTTGGCCTTGGACAGTGCTGTTTTAACCTGTGCAGCAGTAATACTGGGTGCCTGACAATCTACTGGTATTGTGATTGGTCCTTGGGGGGAGAGGGGTAAAGTTGGCACTGATAAAATCTGAAACGTTTACGTTCTGTTCATGAAGTTCTTCATTTCATGCACCACTATGAGCCATTCAAGTTAAACATCACCGGTAAGCACAAAGTTACTTCCTACCCTGTCTTCACCTCATCCCAATAGGAAACTATAGCGCTGTTCTATATTACATAATAACGTATAGATTTTGGTGATTAGCCAGACAACTCACCAGTTCTCTTCTAATGTTCAGCCTTTCAAAAATAGTGACAGTACAAACTATCCCAGATGAAAAAAATGATGTAGTAACAGTATGTTTAACATGTCCAGTAATTAGTCATTTTCTACTTGTTCTGAACTGCCTTATTTCTTTTAATCAGTAGACACATCTGCCAGTTTGCAAATGTAAAATGTCTATTTTTCAGTATTTCAAAATCACAAAATCTATGACCATCCATAACATTGCAAAAAAAAAAGAAAAAGAAAAAAAGGCAGGAAAGAAGTATAAATACTGATCTGTCAATCGTCTTAAATTTATTTGAATATGGGAATGTTTCTTTCATCAAGCATATGACCTTACATAATCTATTGTGGAGAATGTTGGCAGTTTACTATATAATAATGCTGAATATGATTTTAATGCCTTAATAATATAACATTACTTTATGGATGTGTGCCTGACCTTGATGTATGAATATCATCTTCTTATAATAAGTATTTACATTATAACAAAATAAATATGCCATTTGTGGATACTTTTTTGGAATTAGATACCATAATGTATTTTATACTATACTATATTGGCTTCTTTTGTTAGTTCTCCACATGAGAGCTGTATTTTCTTTAAGCGAATTAACAGAAATTGTCATTTGGCATAAACAACACTTCAAGGCACATGAATCTTGTTACTTGACTTTTTCCATCTAGTGAATGTAACATTATGAAATTTTTGCAGACTTTTTTCTTGTAATGTGCTACTGGTTTAAGAATTGAGACCATTTGTTTTCACGTTACAAAAGTTAGACTATTGAGCAATTGCGTCCTATATTCACCACATGAGATTTAGAGTGCATTTAGTACTTATTTTTTAATTTAGATTTTTAAGGATAGTTATATACAGGCATGTAAAGTGTAGGTCTTCTAAGAATCTGAGTAGTATTGGCTTTCTCTCACATCTACATATAATGCAGATTGTCTGAGAAATACATGGTATTACGTTTCACTCTACAAATATTCTATCCCTTATCACCCAGGATCTTAGGAAAACATCTCTAAGACTTATTTTTAACAATAATGATGATAATAATAATAATAATAATAATAATAATATGATACATGTTTTGGGGAGAAGAGGCCATTGCCATAAAAATAATGGAAAACTAATCTGAAGACAGGTTATTGAAATTTAGCAGAATATAAACCATTATATGTGTCAGAGGTAATACAGACAATACATGGCATAGCACCAGGAATTCACTTTCTGTACCTGTCAGGGAACTGTTATTATTTCACGATATCTACAATTTTAACCAGGAATTTGGACACACTACAGTATATTTCTGATACACCGAGTTTGCCATTTAATTTTACACATGCTGTGCATTATTTTCCTTAATATTAGTAACTGAAACAGTAGTCATAGCCAGACATTATGAGGCTATTGCACTTTCCTCTATAAAGTTGATTATATATTATGAACACACATTTCTACAGGAAACTGTAGACAGTTTTAAATTACAGTAAATATTTGGCAAACTCTGTGTATCAAAAATATACTGTAGTATGTCCAAATCCCTGGTTAAAATTGCAGATATCATGCAATAGCAACAGTTCCTTGACAGGTACAGAAAATGAATTCCTGATGCTATGCCATGTAATGTCTGTATTACCTCTGACACATATAATGGTTTTTATTGTACTAAATTTCAATAACCTCTCTTTGGATTAGTTTCCCATTATTTTTATGGCAAAGGATGCAACCCTCTTCTCCCCAAAACAACAATTAAATAAATAAACACCTACATACAGTACATGCAAACATAGATTAAATGATTCATAAGGTAAATTTTCCCTTAACCGTAGTTCACTTCTTTTTTCCAGGTAGTTGCATGGATGCTATTTGGAATAACAGTGGCTGCACTTCATTTGATTGTTATGGTTATTAATGCAGTAGATACTTTAGACGGACTTATGTTTTACTTTTCTCAATACAGATAATCAAACCTTCATTCTGGATGAGTTTTGTTGTCTATAGCCCAATCCGTGGGCTCAATATCATTCTCAGAAGCAGCTATTATTCTGTAGAATAGTATGAAATGGATATATGTTATCATATAGTGTTTACTTACGCAACCTCTAAACCGAAATTATTTGCATCAAGGACTGATTGGTAGGACACGGTTTTGTGCTTTCCTTAGAAGAACTCTGTTGCAAATGGGGGACCAGCACATCTTGTACTGACCTGACCCTTCCATAAATATCTTACTTCCAAAAATAGCATAATCCAAATACAAACCCAAGTCTGCATGGAAAGGGAATGATATATTTTTATATTTGTACTTCCTCTTCTGTCCTTTTGTCTTTTATCAAAGGTTCGTGTGAAGCTATGATCCGATCATTTCTCTTTTATTTATTTATAGTTTGTTTGCCAGGATAGTCCACTGTGCCACGAAGTGCCCATTTTCAATGGAGTCCTGGGGAGAAAACTCCAGAAAATTACAAATTACAGATTTAACATGAGTAAGTTATTAGAGAAAAATAATTTGCACAAATGAAGCAAAATTAACAAATAAAAAAACACATATTAGTAGAGTGCACATATTAGTACAATGCAATAAGAGTAATATTTACAAACAGTCAAAGTTTTTAACAGTTTAACATCATATTAGCACAATGCAATAACAGAAACAGTCTAAATTTTAACAGTTATGCTAATTCATACAGTTAATTTCTAGGCTAATGAATTGTACCATTCTAGGAGTTATGCTTATTCCTAGAGTTTATTAGGGGTACAAAACAATGGGAGGCTATTGTGAATTATAGCTTATAGAGAGTAACTACAGTATAGGGAGATTATGTGGAGTGGGAGCAAGAGCATTCCCATAGTGAAGTTAGGTAAATGTGAAGTAAGGTTTTGAATAAAGAGAGGCTGCTGGTGGTGCGGATGAGAGGTGGGAGGGAATTCCAATGGCATGGTGGATGGGCAGGTTTATCCAGTTCAATTAGATTTTGGGAATTAGATCTCAAAAGTCTATTTGGTTTGTGCATTTTAAAGGTGGTGGCAAGAGAGGGACAGAGAGAGGGGGTAAAAATAAGTTTGTGTGCTTGGATATGCTTGAAAATAGATGAGGTAACTGGACAGCTCAAGCCAATTCAGTTGGTGTAGGGCAGTGCAGTGACTGGAAGTGGATCTATGGCCGGTTGCAAATTTTATTTTATTATAACAAGAGGAGAGTTTAGCCTTGAGGGAGGATTGCAGGTTAGTAAGGATAGAGGCACCATATAGTAGGGATGGGATAACGTAAGTGTTGGCAAGGGTGAGCCTAGTGGAGGGAGAGATGTAATGGTTGTGGCAGTAAAGCATACCTATTTTTTTGTGTGTTTTTTTTATATTTACTTGTAGATGATTATCAAACTTTAGCTGGTCATCGATCAGGACTCCTAGTAGTTTAGCATTAGAGACTATTTCGAGAGGAGTATTATTTTGACTGGTGACTGAGAATGAGCTTTTATCTAGGGTGGTGGTTTTAGAAGCAGTAAATACCATGAGTTTAGTTTTAGTAGCATTGAGTGCTAGATGGTTGTCCATCATCCATTGCTCAGTGGAGGAGAAGGCATCTTGGGTTAATTTAACTAGGGTGGGTATAGAAGAGGCAGAGCAGATTATTGTTGAATTGTCAGCATATTGGACAAGGTTGGCATTTGGGATGGCTTGTAGAAATCATTTATGAATATATTGAATAGAAGGGGGCCTAAAATTGAACCCTGGGGGACAACTGTGGGAGCATTGAGAAAAGGGGAGGTTGCTTTTTTCCTTCTGACTGCTTGTTGCCTGTTTGAGAGGTAACTGGTAAACTAGTTAATCGAGTGGGATAAATTTAGTTTGGAGAGTTTAGTGAAAAGAAAGTTATGAGATATAGTGTTGAATGCCTTAGAGAGGTCAAGGAGGAGAGTGGACATGATGTGGCCAGTGTCATGGGCCTTATCAACGGTTTCTAGGAAGGAGATGAGAGCTGTGGTAGTGCTGTGGCCGGGTTTGAAACCATGTGGTGTAGGGGTTAGAAGTTGGTTGTTTATGAGATAAGTTAGAAGTTGTAGATGGATGCATTTTTCGAGAAGTTTAGAAATGGGGAATAAGATAGCAATAGGTCAAAAGTTTGTGATATTATTGTTATTATCACCTTTATGGAGTGGAATAATAAAGGCCTTTTTCCAGAGCTGTTATTATGTTAATCATCATGTTATTTGTAAATAGCAGTACAGCTATTTACTGTTATTTGTAAATAGCAGGAAAGCCACTTTTACAACTCTCTTGAGAATAAATATTTTAATTTACAGTCTGGTAGTATAAAGCTGCCAAACTTTAAGTGCCTACATTACCATGTAAATGTCCTGAGGATGTAGAGTTCTAAATAAACAAATGCTTCCCAGTACAAAAGCATCAGCATACAAGATGTTCCAACTTCCTCTTTGTATCACTAGCCCAATTCTGTGGATCATGGAACCCAACCTTGCCTTCTAGTCAGGATTCTGTCTGTTACAGTGGTGGCCCAGGTCAATGAGTGGATTTATTCTACCTCACCTAGATAGTAAGCACAATACATCACAAGGACTGTTCTCCCTTTAATTGTCCAGTATGTATTCAGAACTATAGAAACCATCCTGCTAACAATGGCAAGACAAAGCCCACCTGTCTTGCTGCCTGATGACCACTGAGCTAACAGTACTGTTCAGCATAGAATAGCCCCAAACCATATTTTTCCTAGACTACAGTGCTAAGGACATTAAGAATCTATTGAAAGGTTCCCTTAAATTATTCAAGAGATGGCAACACTTCTTTTTTTTAGGTAGTGGCATGGACGTGGTTTGGTAAAACAGTGGCCATACTTCAGCATATTACTAACAGACTGTATATTAAAATGTTTCCTCACAACCAGTACCATCACTGGTAACAGCCAGTAATCTGGCTAGCAGGCAAAAACAAGGTAACCCCAAGCTACCATATAGGTGGCAATCCACTAAGCACAGAAGAGGTTATCAGGGACCTGGGGACCCAGGTTGACAGTGGCCTTTTTGACACTCCTACATTGCTACATGAAGAGAAAGACCTTCTATTGCCCCCACCATGAAAAAGGATTCACATCCAGATCTAGTGGAGTTATTGTTTCCCTGTACTCTTCACTTATCAGACCAATGATTGGACATGCTCCACCTCAAAAATCCAAATCCACCAAAACCACTAGAGCAAGTGACTTAAACCTTTATGCTGTGGAATAAAATCCCGGTCCATGTGAGGCAGAGCACTGACTCTGTTCAAGAGAAATCTAGACCTGTGGATGGAATCATCTCTGTGTCACTGCTGGACAGAGGCACAACAAACTAATGGGCACAGTATTTTCAGATAGCCTAGTATAAACCTATGAACCTATGAACCTATAGGTTCATAGGTATTTACTAGGCTAATGGCCAAAAAGGCCTTTATAATCCTAGCCATGCATCCCAAATGTCTGACAAGTACTGATACTATTGATAAGTGTAAGCAGGGGTCTGGGAGATGAACCATTTACAGACTGCCTGTGTCCATTGGAGACATAAGTGCCAAACCAAGGATGAATTTCCTGTTCCCCATCCAGTTGTTCAAGTTACACTTGAATTGGGTTAGGGAGGAACTCTGCTTCACAATGATGAGGATCCTGTTCAGTAAACAGGGTAGTCTCTGGGACACATACCTATCTTTCAGCAGGTCCTATTTATATTACAGGCAAAGTTTAAGTTTACTCAATAATATGTCTGATGAATGTCGAATATAGTGGAGCAATGACTTCCTTGGGGCTAGATGTCATACATTTGTTTATAAGTTGCGCAACATAGAATGATTTCCTTGTGATTTTCCTAAGATTGAGTTCCTTACAGATTTACAAAAATATTCTTTAATTACTTTTATTTACTGATTATGAATATTTGATTATAGCATCAGAAATGCTCTTCATTTCATAGTTTGCAGCAGTAGCGAGAGTTCCCAGAGCTTATAAGGCTAGCTGGGTGTAGATCATGATATAGTAGTAGTAGGAAGATGGGGAGGATGAAGGCAATTAAGGTACTTTCTGATGGGGGAAATTTTGTAGAAGACACAGATGTCGAAGAAATTACTGCGCAAAATGTTGCACAAGTAATGAATTCATAGGGTTTTTATTTGATATTATTTAATTCCCCAGTTCCATTCTGTATAATGTAAACAGCGTTGCAGTAAAGAAGAGTAACATACAACAGCACCAGCATAAATAAAATTGACGCAATTTATCACTGTGCACAGCTTATATGAGCTATGCACAAATGGTAAATTCAAATGTAGGATGACCTCAAGTCTGCAGGTAAGGATATATGAAGCATTACATATTTGTTCTTTTTTTAATTGAAATGGCACATATTACTAGCAAATGCAGAACAGTACTACAACCAGATTAAAGAAAGCAGATGGCTAGGTCAGACAGGGTACTCTTTACAAAATGCAGGTAATCATTGTTAAAGGAAAACAGAACTAGATCAGTAAAGGGACTGAAAAGAGAGCGTAGTGACAGATGAAAGGGATGCAACATATGGTTAATGAAAATGTGATATAGACTGTGGAAAATGCAGAATGGACAGATATAATACAAAAAGACAGTTGACTTAACATGAAAATCATTAAGGGGAAATGTATTTCTACCCCTGGGTTGTATCAAACAGATACACACTCGGTAAGGAAACATTGAAGGAAAGTGCTCTGTACCTGAAGTAAGGGACACTGGACAGAAATTATTGCTTTATATTCATCTTCCATAAAATAGTGCTGTTTACTGTACTATCAACTGATATGCCATTCAGCGGATGCATTTTACTTCTTTGCCTGAATGGCTTACAAATCCTAAATAATTTCTGTGCTTTATTACCCTAAGTCAGAGATCTACTTTAGACTGTTTTTTTGTCTGCATATTAATATTGCTGATCACATACAGCATGATTTACTGGGTTATCTTTCTGAGTATAGCTTCCACCACCATCTTTTGAGACTGAGGAGCTTGATTTGAGTAATGATCCTTTCAAAAACATTCACGCCACACTGTGAAATTGTGCTGTTTTATGTTGCCTGACAACAATCTTGCACATAATTATATTGCAAGCAATTTTCATTTTTCATTGTAGGTACCTGGTTTAGAAGTCAGTTCAGTGGCATCTCCTTCCTCCTGGCATTGGGAACACCAACAAAACATTTTCTTTTTTCATATTTCCATGTTTCTTGTGTGGTACCTGATGCTGTGGTACCTGATGCAAAGATAGCTGTAAGTGCCCTATCCCAGCAAAACTGGGTGTCTTTTTTTTTATTATTCCTACCTCTGTTTTGTAGTCTCTGATACTACATTAAGTGCAAGCATCCTGCCTTCTTCACGAACAATATTTCAATACCAATTGGAACTGAGGAATTATTTTAAATTTTGATACAGTGTTCATACTCATTTTGTTGTTTTTATTTTAATTGAACTCACCAAATGGCAATACACTAGTGGGTGCATGTTGGTATTTCTGACATCTGTACTTTGTTACTTTACATGTTCTTCATATGGACCACTGCTGGAGTAGCTTAAGCTATATGGATTATATCATGCCAAGGATATAACAGCTGGCCAGCTTACAAAGTTTCAGGACACCTGTCATGCACCAAAACTGTTAGTCAGTTTGAGCTGAGCTGACTAAAAAGACAAGTTTGGTCCCCAAACCATTCAGAACTTTCTTACTGCCGAAGAGAGTGCACCTCTGCTGGTTTTCAAGGAATGATGGCTGGCTAATGCTGTTCCATAACTGGGCAGATAAGTTCCCTGTGGGGGGGAAAAACTTTTACTTCACTTTTTATGATTAAAAACTTACTTTGTAATTTTAATCTAGGTGAAAATGTTTTTATTGACTGTTAGTTGACTTTTGAACACTTTTAAACTGGAGCTTTACTTTTTTATTTTTGTAGTATAAAGCTGTTAAAATTAATTTTAAACTCTTTTTCTGTAGTAAAAGTAATGTTATTTTACTTTTGGGAGGGTGGGGTACGTGTTTAAAGTGCTTTTTACTGTGTTGTAACAGAGAAAAGGTTACTTTGTTACAAGCTGCCTGTGTCTAGCTCCTGTGATAGCCTACTGCAGACTGCAAGGTGATCACTTTTTTCCTTTATTTAGGCAGTTTGCCCTTTCTTTGCAGAGTATTTCTCAAGGTGTCAGGGATCTCTTATGTAGGTAAGGGATCTTCTACAAAGACTGGGAGTCAGGAGAATATACAGATTTCTTGCCTGAGTAATTATAACAGGATTGTTTTTCTTGTATGTTTTTGGGATACCTCAGTTCAAAGAGCTTTTCTTCTACAGGAAAAACTAGATCTGTATCAAGATCTGTTCCTGAGTTTTTCCACTAAGACTACTGTCTCATCTAGGAAATTCTTCTGGATGCTGGGTCTCATAGCATCCTTGATTGTAATGATACCTCTTCCTACACTTCACATGATAAAAATAGTACCGCTGTGTAAACTCTTTACCATAACAGTACATGCCCGTCTCTTCACTATTGTAGTATTCTTTACATAAGAGATTCTCTGCCAAGGGTAGCCCAGTGTCTGACCAGTATACCAAAGCCTGGTCGTCACGCAAGGCGTAGGGCACAAAGGTGACATATGGATGTACATACCTCAGAAAAGAAAAGCCCCAGGAAGAACAAATATTCCTAGGAACTAGGAGGAAAATGTGCATCTAGAAGGAGAAAAAAGGAAATAATTCCAGATCAAGAAGACAGAAGGAATAGGATAGTGCTGAAAGGGGAGGAGGGAGGGAGTGAATACTGCAACAATGAAGAGAAAAACATCTACTGTTATGGTAAGAATTTATACAACTGTACTATGTTCTTCATCACTGTTGCAGTATTCTTTACATAAGGGAGAATACAAAAGATTAAAAATAAATTTGGGAGACAAACCCTAACACCCACACCATCAGTTGAAGAATGAACAAGTGAAGATGTATCAGAGACCCCTTGTCTTGTGTAAGAAGGTCCATCCTGTGAGGTGACTTGTGGTGATTGCCCCTGGCTAGGTGAAGAAGAAGGGGAAACCAATGCTGCCTGAGCCAAAAGGGAGTCACCAGCAAGATTTTGGGGGAGTCTTGCTTGATCTTGAGCAGGGCCCTTGGAATCAGAGTAAAGGAACAACCCCTTCCAAGGAAAATATAGGGCATCCAGCTTCCAAGCCAGAGGACTAGGTACTCTGGCACAAAAGAGAGGAAGTTATCTGGTCAAAGGGGAGACAAAAAACTACCTCTGGAGTACCCCACTGATGGACAATGTCCAGAAATGCATCTTTATGAAGCATCCATTTGTGAGCCTGTGTGCTAGACCTGCTCAAAGAGTCTGCTACTATATTTTACTCTGAAGGAATGTATACACCCTAAAGAATCACTTGATACTGGACAGCTAGATCTCAGCCTTGAAGAGCAAGTCTGCAAAGAAGGTAGGACCGTGCCCCTCCTGCCTTGTTGATATACCACATTACTGTGGTATTGCCTGTGAAGATTTTGAGAGGCCCTGGAATAAAGAAAGGAAATGAAAAAGGAGAGCTCTCATTTCCTTTATGTTGATGTGACCTGACCTCTGATGAGGAGGCCAAAGTCACTGGACCTTGAGGAAACCAAAGGATGCTCCCCACCCCCATCCAAGGCATCTAAGAAAAGGTTAATGGGATGGGACTGGGGGTTGAAATGGAAGTCCTGAGTTGAGAGAAAGCTGATGAATTCACCACTGAAGCTCGAGTTTGAGGCATGGAAGGAAAGGAACTAGAAAATCCAGTGAATGACAGCATTGAAGCCACACTGACTTTAGTAATCACTGTAGTTTTCTCGTATGGAGTCTGGCTAAAGGCAGCATAGGAATTGTGGAGGCCATGAATCCTAGAACCCTGAGAAAAGCTCTGGCTGTGACTGAAGCCAGAGGAAGAAGAGACTGAGAAAAGGTGATTAGAGACTGAGCCTTGGGTGGAGGCAGGGATGCCAGCATGGGAATGGTCTGAATCCTGCAAATGAGAAAAAGAAAAAAAAAATATCCTGAGAAGGAACCATGACTGATTTCTGAAAGTTTATGGTAAACTCCAGGCTTTGTAAGAGACAAACAGTAAACTGGAGGTGCCGAAGCAAGACCATGAAGAATGAAGCCTGAATGAGCAGGTCATCCAGATAAGGAAAGATTTGAACCCCTCTCATCCTGCAAAGGCAATGACAGGAGTGAGGCATTTGGTGAACACCCCTGGGGCAGTAGAAAAGCCAAAAGGAAAAGTAGAGAACTGAAAATTCAAGGAAGAGACAGAGAAGTGTAAAAACTCCTGAAAAGGGGATGAATGTAACCTTGAGGTCCAGGGATACTAACAAAGCCTGGGGAAGAAGAACATTGAACAGGGGTTGAAGGGACAACATCCAAAAGGAAGGAACCATCAGAAAGGTGTTGAGCTGAGGAAGATCCAGAATGGGTCTCCAGGTGCCTTCCTTGCTGGGAACCAGAAACATCCTGGAATAAAACCTTTTCCCTTCCTGGGCAGGGGACGCAACTTGAATGGTGCCCTGAGCGAAAAGGCCCTGAAGCAGTTCTGGAAAGAAAGAAAGCTATTCCTGAGGATGTTGAGGGATACCTAGAAAAGGAAGAAGGCATTTTCACACCATGAAGTATCCCTGGCAGATGATGGATAGAACCTAAGAATCTTGAATGACCAAGTGGGAAAGTACAGTGAAAGCTGAAGGGATAAGGAAACCTGACGTAGGGAAAGAGGAAGCAAACTGTCATATATATACTCATTTAATTAGGTATTCATTAAAAATAACATGTTCATAAAACAGTTTTGCATTAGTAGCGTTTCTCTATTTATTTTTCTTCTTTATCTTTGTGTATCATCCCCATAGTCTTTATTAGATTATGATTACCACAGCTTTGAGACGTAGTTCTTACAGGAAAAAACATTCAGTTCATCTAGGCCTTCACTTTTACTCTTTTTTCTTCTATCTTTCACTTCTATTAACTCATATCTTAACTGTTATGAAAAGTGGCTCTAAGTTGAGCTTTTCTTTATTGTGTGAAGAAAAGTGGCAATTTATTCATAATTTCTGACCTTCTAAAGTGGTAATATTCAGAGTAACATTGGTCTATCTTTTTATTATAATGTTTTCTGAACAAAAAGTCACTTGGAATTCTAGCCATGTCCTTAAAATGTGTTCATATAAATGTTTATGACCTTTATAATAAGGCCATACTATCACATGCCTAGTTAAGACAATATAAGCCTAACAGTTTTCATCTTTGCTAAAACCTGGCTTCATCATAAAATCATAGACACAGAAATGATTCCACAGGGTTATATATTACATTAAGATAGGCAACACAAAGAGACCACTTGTGTGCTCATTGCCGACTTTGTGCCATACTCTATTTATGGTCCTCAGATGCATCATTTGACTACTAAAGAGACTATCTACTGGTTACCACAAAATAAACAAGATAATGTCTGCAGTCCTTGTTTATCTTGATATGCCTGATTCCTCTAAGGATATAAACGATAAAACCTTTCTTTGGGTCACTTCAGACATAAAAATAGATTTCCTGGTTCCAGGGGACTTAAATGTTGACCAGAATATGATATTCAACTTAACAATCAGTTCAGCAGAACAACTTTGTTAATCAATGTAGTCACCATACATGTCAGAGCTTCCAGAAAAGGAAATATCCTTGACTTCATGATCTCTTCTTCTAATCACATTCAAAATGTGAAAGTAAGAGCAATGCTATTGGTGAATATTGTGCAGTCTTTTCTTGCTTGACTATTTTCAAAAGTGTAATTGTCATACTGTATGCTACTAGCAATATGTAATACTTTATTCCTCTCTCCTGTATTTTGTGAGTAGATTTGTTCAGTGGTCTTCATTTTACTTCCTAGATTATGATAACACTGATGTAAGTAAACTGTTTATGAGTAATTCCAGTCTTAACTGAATGAAATTTACTAGGTACAAATGTGCAAATTCTTACATTCCTCCAGATTCCAAGTGTTATTAAATACCTCATGAAGAAACACAATGCATAGCTGAAAACAATGTTGTTGTTGTGTCTTTCGGCTTTTAGGGGTCGCGACAGCGGAACTCCGGTCCGCTAATGAGTGGCAGTAGATTTTTACGTGCCGAGTTGCCAGCCCTGACGCACAACCTTCAACGAAGGTAGGCCCATTCACGCATGGCTCCACACAGAAGACACTTTAGCTGAGACTTGAACAGGACAACGTCTTACTGTGAGGTGACAACGCTACTGCAGCACCACCACCACAGTTCAGCATAGCTGAAAATAATACTATGCAGAATAATCAGTTCAGAACCTCCAAATGCAAAGAAAACGACATGCTCTCTAAAAAAAAAAAACAAAGAAAAAAATAGCCGTATATTCTTACAAATGTTTTGCCCCCCCACCCAAAAACTTAAGCAGTTCTAAAAACAAAGTCTTCCTATTGCTGTTAATTCTAAAACCCCAGTCCCTTGCCTTACTTTGCTTCCTCTGATGTCACCAGTCCGTTTTCTCAGTACTTTGTCACTTTTGTTACACCCTTCTGCAGTCCTCTCACATTTCTGTTCCTTATATCAGCTTCTCCTTGCATTCCATAAAAATGTTTTCTATTCCTTTTGTCCCTGTTGAGTAAATTTCTCTGGCATTTTACTTGCTCCCAACTGAATATCTCAGATTAACTGCAGACATTACTACATATCCTATTATAATTCTAAAAAAATTCTCATTGAAGTGGCATGACTTCCTCTGAATGTTCTCAATGTGGATGACATCTTTCCTTTTAAGCTTTATGTGTCATTCTTGATTAGCACTTGCACTTCAGTGTCAACGTGTATGTCAAAATAATTACTCAGAAAGTCAGCCAGAAATTTTGTTTTTCATTCTATATCTATCTCACCAGTCTATCTATCTATCTATCTATCTATCTATCTATCTATCTATCTATCTATCTATCTATCTATCTAATCTATATATCCCTCTGTCTATCTCTCTGGTTATCTAGCTACACATACACACACACTCATACCATACATATCTAAATCTAGCTATAAGTGTATTCATTTATTTGTTTATAATGTGCCTGCATGTACATGCTCACATGTGTGGATATGTTACTGTAATGGTGTGTATGTGCGCATGTGTGCACACAAGAGTGTGTGTGTGTGTGTGTGTGTGTGTGTGTGTGTGTGTGTGTGTGTGTGTGTGTGTGTGTGTGTGTGTGTGTGTGTGTGTATGAGCATGTGTGCATGTTTGTGTATGTGCTTGCCAAAGTATCAAGATGCAGACCATTCATTGCAGCTCAAGTTAATTATAGTGGCCAAAGTATGCTAGCAGTAAAAATTAGCTGTTTGGCAGCATCAGTGTTTATTATACTATTACAATACGTTTCATTTTATAGCCTTGGCACTTGCCTGGATAACTATGATATTTTGTGGTATCCCCATGCCTCATTTAATAAATTCTGCTGCTTGCTTAATTATGTTTACATCTTTTCATATCAGCTGTAGTGAAATACTTTAAAGAATTAAATATTTTACAAAATATTTTGTATATATGCCACACAGTATGACTGACAGATTTCATCTCAAAGTAATCCATATTATGCTGTTTGTGTAAAGGAGAAGCATTATTCATAGTACATCTCTTAGCAAGGACACTGCCTTAGCTATTCATCTATTGATAGTTCAGCCCAAAACACTTGCAAATACACTCACTCATAAGATATTCTGCCAAGCAAGTTTTTAACATTGTAACACTGGTTCCTAGTACATTTTTTATTCGTTGACAGCCAGTTAAACTATTTCCTTTTCCTATTAATTCTGTACAGACCAGATCTTCAATGAACTGGATGAGTTACTGGCACTTTCCCTTCATGCTTTGTTTTCACTTTGGAACTATATATCTAAGCAAATTTGCATAGTAATAAGCCATTGTTTCCACACATAGTTAAAATATTTTAAAAGAAAATATCATGGCTTTCAAATGTAGCAAGTGGTATTGTTCTCAGTTCAATCTTCAAGGTTATTTGACTGCTTAATCCTAAGCTTTTTTTTTGTTTTGTTTTTTAAACAGAGAATCAAGAAAATAGAAATTGTACAAGAGATACAAAATATACATGAAAAATTAATTTGTATGCAACTCTTTAAGTTTCCTGAATAGAAATACAGTATAAGTTAGAGAATACAAAATCAAATCCTTTAAGCCAGCAAAATGTTATTGTACAGCATCTGGGCATCTTCCAAAAAAAAAAAACCTTTTATTTTTCACAGGGAAGCAGGGATGCTGGCCCCTTTTCCAGGAGCTAGTGGGTGCAAGGTTTTGAACCTCATTGTCAGCAGATCACCAGTCTGTTTAAGAATGTATATGCACACTAAGTCACATTCTATAAATACCTAAAGACAATGTATAACATGTATTTGGGTGATGGTACAAAACTGGAGCACTCAGAGAAAACCCATGCTAACAGAGGGAAGACATGCCCAATCCACTCAGAAGGCATCACAGAGGAATGAACCTGAGGCCATCTTAGAGAAGATGCTCTATCATGTAAGATGCAATAAACAGTACAGGGAGAGAAACCAAAGAGTATTTCCAAAAACAAAATAATATCATTATGGGGTCAGGTGTCTGAAGATCTATACTATTAAAACACAAAAGTAGTATTTTCAGATAGGAAGGGTTTTATCCACACGTATCAATGGGCAATGCAGGCATCATTCACTGTCTTAACTAACTGCTAATAGTGAGTTTAATGATACAGTAAAGAGACTTGTAGCTTAAAGGTGCCAATGAACTAAGTGTTAATAAAATAAGAAAAGCACTACAGCAGTACAGTCACACTTAATAAAAAATAATAACAAAAATTACCAAAAAATAATGGTCTAGATTCCATAAACCTTCTGGAATTCATTAGATTGTGCTGTGTCAGACGGAGTCTGCCTACTGTTATAGGCAAATGAACTTTCGCAGTGATGTCATGGAGCTGACATTCGTGAACTTGTCCGTGCCATGGATCATGCTGCACATCAGCTGTGCATGCTGCATGAAAGACAGGAGTGCAAACATGGTGAGATCATGTTGGCACTGGTTACTCAGAATGAAAACATGTTATCTGTGGTGCAGTCCATTAAATCCCTGGTTATAGCAGCACTACAGCAGTGCCATAGTGCAAGCAGGATTCTGCATGCCCTGAATGTGCTTAGCCAAGTGCCACATGGGAGAGGCAGGCCCTCTCTCAGTAGACTAACCCTTACCCATCTGGCATCAATATTTTACTGTGATGTGCACGCACATCTGATGCTGGCCAATCCAGTTTGGGCCCAGCAGTCACAAGCAGCCATTCAACTCACAATTGTGCTCCTTCCCATAGTGTGTCTCCACATACTGGCATCATCCCATCAGTCTCTTCTGGGGAGCAACATGGGCCAAATGTTTCCATACTGGGAGGGGCAGCCAGGACTGCTGCAGGAACCTTCAGTGTAGGCATCCTAGACTGTGTTAGAGTAACACTGACAGTTGATTCACTATGTCCTGTAGTGTCAGTCTCACCCTGTGGTGATGATGATTGCTTTGCAGACTACTGACAATGTCATCTGAATGTAATTGTTGTCAAGCCTTATGCCATGGTGGTCTGAAACTTTTAGTGACAATAGATGACTACATTCAGTACATGATACGTCAGCCATACTTTGCATTGCTTTATGTTACTTGTGATATTGACAGCAGTGCTGCAGTATGTCTGACTTGCTTTCCTGTTTGCATCATTTGATAGTGAAGAGCTAGGGATGGGGTTCACAAAGGTATGTCCCTTGTCATCTACTATACACACACACACCACTGTGAGTCTGTATGCATACTTGTGTTACTTGTGGCCTGAGCTGATGGTCCCTGTCATGATAGATTTCTATATGTTCATACTGTTATATGTTGCAATTATGATATTTTGTCTGATGCCAATTATGTTAATTTATGATGTAATTTCTATTAGATGCAATCTGTGCTGCTGTAGTGGGGCGACACCTTAACATCAATGTTTAATATATGTACCTCTATATGTTTGGCTTTGTCATGACTCAAAGGTGTGTGTCAGACTTTGACATGCTGCCTGAGTCTGTACTTGCGGTCGCATCCTCCAGTGCCCATGCCTGTTTCTTCTGCCCCTGCATTCGGCTGCTTCTCCTCTGATAGTTGCGGAATGTCACCTTCAGACATCTGGGGTTCTTAGGATAGTTCACCCACACCTGCAGGAGGAAGACTACCATGTGTTGTTGTTGTTAACATATTGTGTAGCATGGTGCACAGAATAATCATCTGTGTTGTTTTTCCAGGTGTGTGTTACAGTGCACCTCTGGATGTGTCCAGACATCTAAACATGACTTTCAGTACACCAAACACATAGTCTATGGTGTTTTTTGTCATGGAATGCACTCTATTGTAGGCCTCCTCTGCAGCGTTGGAATCTTCCGTGTTCTGGATCATTAGCCACAGCTCAAGTGGATATTCACAATCATCTGTTGTGGGGAGGGAAAACACATATGTTGTTGTCATGCATAATGTTGATAGGGATGTATTTAACTTACGTCCTAGATGTGTTCCTTTACTTACCCAGTAGTAATCACCCAGGTATTTCACCTTGCTGGAATGCAGACCTCAGACCACTTTAACTCCATATGGCAGCATCATGGTATGTCGCCATGATACTTGCTATGCTGCCATCTGCTGTGCATACCACCTCACAGATCAGGGATGGCCACCCCTTTTCTTTGATCTATCTTTCTGCTTTTCATTGCACAGGGGCCTTAATAGGGATGTGTGTGTGCAGTCTATTATTTCAAGAAAATGGGGGAAGTTTATGATATCATAGGACTGGTGCATGACATTTCACCGGTCCATGGTTGAAGATAGAAAGTGTATGCATTCATCTACCTTGGTGCACATTGCTGCCCAGGAATTGTGTAAAGATGCGACTGGTAGCTGTCTGTGTCACTCCTACAGCATCTCCCATATGCCATTGGAATGTCTTGGATGCCAATACACCTAGGCTCAGACAGAATTTCAGACTTGAGAGGTGGGGCTGCCTCACAATGTATGTACAGACATGTGTGGGGCTCACATTTTGCACACAGCCTGCACCACCTAACTGTCTAAGCAAAACCTTTCAATGATTTCTTGATCTGATAGTTGGCTTAGTTGTGGCCTGAGTCTCTGTCTAGTTTGCTGCCTTCTAAGGTGCACAACCAGATCCTCCTCCAAGGCTTGCAGTACCACTGCCTGTTGCAGTTCATTCACTGCAGGTAGCATTTTTTTCAGTATTGTTAAGGTAGGATTTTGTGGGAATAGTTTCCTTTCCTTGCATTGCAGTATGGCATTCACCATGAATTTCAGAAACAGAGTTGTGTTGCATTTTATTGCATGTAAGTTGAATTGGGTACGCACAATGTGTTTTTGGAATCCAACAAGCATATGCAGAGTATGTAATCTCTGAATAAGTAAGTATTCAGACTGATTCCAGCATGACTTCCAAAATCACATCTGCAGCTAGTATATTGATGTCTTCTTTCAGCGTGCTACACTGTTAACAACTAGCTTTTGGAATCTGGATCAAAATCTCTTTTGACCTTTGTAGAAGATGAAGACTTGTTAAAAGAAAACAAATTTGGCAGGTCTATAAGAAATGCTTTTTTCACTCATAATGCCCATCTTACCAGTGATGATGACCACTTAAAAATCCACTATCACTAATGGCACTGTTGATTATTTCAAAGGAAAATCCAATATTTATAAGGTACTATTGATTATTTCTCAGGAAAAATCTTTAAGTGGAAATGGAATGAAGCAGGGGAAGTAAATTGCATTACTTTCCTGTACTGCTGTATATTCAAGGAGGCCATTGACCATAATGAAGTTGATGTGGCTGGTGACTGCTCTTCCAGTATTAATACTGATAAAATTATAGTGATATAGTTGTAGACTCTATATTACTAAACCCTATGCTTGGCGGCTTGTTCTTTAGTTTGTCTTATGACATTAGTTCATAGGTGAATACTATGTTGAGTGTCTTGAGGTGTGATTTTAGGCTTAGGTAATACCCTGGGGTTAGAATCATGTGCACATCAGCAAGTCAAATGGCATCAAAAACACTCAGTCTAGGGATCTAAACCTCTTTTGCAACATCAACAGAATGATGAAGTATATCTCGCATAGGATGCAGCTGTTCTGGAACATACTTCCCATTCACATAAAACAAAGTTCATCCCTGCCCATATTCAAGTGCAATTTAGATCTATGGATGGGAAACAGAAGATTTACCCCTGGAGTTTCCCCTCTGCTACTACTAATGGACAGAGGCAGCTCCTAAATGCTTTATCCCATGAATGGCTCCCCTCAAATTATTTCTGGTATGTTCCCTGTTATTATCATTAGGTAATATATAATTATCAAGCATGGGATGGGTAAGGCCAATCTATAGCCAAATGGGGTAGGTTATTTCAAACACTCCAAAAAAGCAAAGCCAGCACCAACAGAGCATATACATTTTCTTTTATTGTGGCCACACCATGAAAAATCAGACCGGTTTTGGCAACCAAGCCTTCATCAGTGATAAAATACAAAGCATAAGTCCTCAATACTTATACCATGATTAATTATCATCAATTAGGCAAACATTCATATTTAAAGCAACAGACACCATTGACTCAAAACCTTATCTATTACATATGGTCATTTAGCCCTGGGGAAAATAAACCCCCAAGTTTAACAATCCAACCCCTCTCCTTTTTATTTAAAATAGCATGCCATCCCAATTTGTTCATCCTGTCCCCCCAAACCTTATCAATCACCATAAAATAAAATCTGGCATTAGTATGTTTTAATGTATGTTTGTACAAAGCATTTGACATACGCTTGGTGCGAATGTCACTAAGATGTTCAGATACACGTATACGTATAGACCTAGACATCTGCCCAACATAAAAGGCATTACAGGAACATGTTGTCAAGTAAACCAGCCAATCTGACCGACAATTTGCAAAAAATCTCATATCATAAATCGTACTGGTGTTCTTGCTAGAAAATTGTTTTGTTTTGAACATATATTTACAAGATGAACAAATGAACCAAATCACCAGTCAGGGTCCCCTAATGTTCATTATTTGGATTTCTATTGCCACATTTGTAATGATTGAAATAGGAAGCTAAAGTATGCCCCCTTCTATAAGAACATTGACATCTGGGCAAAAGTAACCCAGACAGTTCCTCATTAGCTAGCAAAATATTCCAATTTTTATCTATGACCTCCCTAATAACATTGATATTTCGGCCATACGTGGTAACGAACCTAATAGTATCCCCATCATCCTGCTTCTTATGATAATATACAAGGATATCCAGTCTGTTTTTACCAGAGGTCCATCTCTTAGCTGACCTGATATTGTAGGTTATTTCAAACCCAAAAATGAAACTGGCAAGGTTTAAAATGGCCCACAAGAGCAGCTAGCCTAGTACTTAGCTATGAACCTATAAATAACAAATAAGTAACATATAAGTAACATATAGTAATCTGGGCATCATGCAATTCTTCCATTGTTTGAGTATAAGTGCAATAAGACTGGTAACAGTTATTAAACTTGTTGATAGACCTTCCATTTTGACCAACAGTAAGACATGTTTGGGAAGAAAACAGAATATAATAGTGTTTTAGTTCCTAGGTTAAATTATTAGTTAAAAATAGTAAATATAGATTATTTAAGGTTTAAGCACTAAGTTAACCTAATGCAGTCTATATTCTAGTTTAGCCTAGAAAATAGGTTGGGCTGGTGGACAAACATGGGAAGATGCTAGCATTTCAGCTCATGGGTAAGTATCAATTTGGAGTAAAAATAAATGTAGATAATGAATTAATACATGTGGATGATGGACTTGGTTCAAGCACCAGCACCAGGTACTCAGTAAATAATTTGATCTAGACTGGCATTGAGATTTGCTTTAGATGTGCAATGATGTACCACTGCTTACCATTATGATTTATATAGCTATAACTGCAAGAAAAGTTTACTAAGATTCATAACAGAAATTTTGAAACTGAAAGTGCCTACATCTGTCAAACACCATTTTGTGTGGTGCTTGAGGAGCACCACCGCTCACTTTTAAGCTAAGTAGACAAAGTGAAAGGACCAATAAGAAAGCAGTTAGAACTCCTGCTAGTAATGTGCATTCCTCAGTTACTGCAACAAATTATCCCCTCCCTCTGAATAATTTATTTATTATTATTTATTTGATATTTGTTAACTGGGTTGGTCCAGCTGAGCCAGGGGCCCATTTTCAGTGGAGACCCGAGGAGAAAAGCTCTAAACAACAAATACCATAATTTAAAAATATTTGACAACTACACAATGGTCATAAATGTACAGTAATATACAAGATGTGGTTCAGACTAAGATAGAGTGGTCAAAAAATATACAGTCATGAGCAAACAGAATTAAGATATAAATTTGCAAGACATGAAAAACAATAGTGCCTATTAAATGTCTCAGTGAATAAATAAAATAAATTCAGTAGTTAGGCTAGTAGAAAGCAGAATTAAGCTAATAAAAAACAGCATCAAAGATAACCACTGACATTAGAGATAATGACTACTGCCTTCATCAAGGTTACACACAGACTAGAAAACCAGCTGTAACTGTAACTTATTTATTTAGTTACTGGTCTTTGTTTACCAGAGAAGTCCACCTGGGGGCAACAGCCCATTTTTAGTAGAGATTTAGGGAGAAAAGATCCAGTAAAGTTACATTTATAGTTTAACATAGGGAAAAATACAGTAACTTTTGCTCGAGTATGTAAGGGAATGTTTAGCTCTGTAGAATTTTGACTTTTTTTCTCTTTTCTTTTCTTTTTTTTTGTATGACTTGTAGTAAACGGTTAAATTTTAGTTTATCGTCAATTAGGATGTGTAATAACTTTGTTTATGAGACTGTTTCTATCCTAGTTTTGTTGGCTGAGTAAATGTAAAAGGAGGATTTTTGTTCTTTGCAGTTTCTGGGGGTAAATAACATTAATTGTGTTTTTTGGGGGGGGACTAGGAGTAGTTGGGAGTTGGATAACCAAGAGTCTATTGCAGCAAATCATATTTGGGTAATTTCTTGGAGTCGAGGTAGTGTGGGGCAGAAAAGATGGAGGTTGAATTGTCTGCATATTGTACTATGCTTGCAAGGTCAGTAACTGTGCTTAGTTAATTTGTGAAAAGTAGAGGTCCTAGGATTTAGCCTTGTGGTACCCCTACAGTAACAGGTAAGGGTGGGAAAAGTAGTTGCTGCCATTTCATGGCTTGTTTTCTATCAGATATGTAGCTGTGGAATCAGTTCAAGGATTACTGGTTAATGTTTATGGTGGATAGTTCAGACAGCAGTTTTTGTTACAAGACTGTATCAAAGGCTTTTGAGAGATCAATAAAGAGGGGAGAGACTCTATTGTCTTTGTTTATAAATTGATTAATAGTGTTTGTAAAGCTAAGGAGACTGGTTGTTGTGCTGTGACTGGGGCAGAAGCCATGTTACATTTTGGATAGTAGGTTTTTGTTGATAAGGTAGTTGATGAGTTGTTTGTGGATACATTTTCTCAGTATTTTTGGTAGTTGGGATAGTATCGCTATTGGCTTGTAGTTTGAGAATCTTGATGAGGTACTGCCTTTGTGTAAAAGAGTGATGTATGGCATTTTCCATATGGTTGGGATGTGATTTTCTGTTATAGATATAACTGTTAATAAATATGGAGATGAGTAAGGTCTGGGCATCTGCAGTGAGGTTTAGATACTCAGCTGGTAGAATGGTGCTTGGTTTTAGTTTGCATAGTAGTTTTTTATTGTTTAAGTTTGGATTATTTTAAAAGTTAAGCTGTTCATGTTATCACTATGGGGAGATATGGTTCATTGTGAGGTTTCTGTATTTTGATTAAGAAGTGATAGGTCAGAGCTTGTAAAATAGGAATTGAATTGCATGGCTATGCTGTCTTTGTTGTTTGCATTTTTTTAAGTTAGCGGTGGGGGATTGACCTGGGTTAAAAATTTTTTATAGAGGACCATAATTTAATGTAAAATTAAATGTAAAAGTGGGAATAGAGTGAAAAGTCACATGGAAAACACTGTTTAGCAAAATGGATATTATCAAAGGAATTAAGGAAAAAACGATAAACGCAACAAAATGGGTGCCCTATTAATCACATAAACAGCCAGGCTACTATAAAAATGTATAATATAAACCATTATAGTTGAACTGCAATTGACTGTGAAAAAGTTAAAACAGTTTAAAATCACAGGGAAAACATTTTTTTATTAAGTATAAGGGAGGTACAGTCTATTGCTGTAACAGCCAAGTTAAGACACAAAAGCCAGCAACTTAAACCAAACTAACTGTAAAAAAGTTCGAAATTTGATAGAATAAGCAATCAAAATACAGCAAACACCATAACAACAAGAGATGAAGCTGATATAAGTACTTATCTTTGTATTTTAAGTGGCATTTAAGCTTGAAAATGCCAGAAAAACTCTTCTCAGCACGTGCTTCAACCCAATTTTCTGTAGTCTGGGAAAAAGTGCCCATTAAATCATAACTTTTTAACTGAAAAAAAAATGAATATTGATGACAATAAATGTTTGGCAATTTTAGAATAAATGTCATTTGAATATCCAAGAGGTGGTGGGGTGGTTAGGTGGGTTAGTGGAAGAGCCACTCTGGTGGTCAGGCTGGGTGGGGTGCCTTCTGTCTCTTCCTGCCTTCCTCCTGTGAGTGTCGTGGGTCCTCTCTGTGGCTCGGTTTTCCTCTCCTCCCGTGCTCTCCTCCACAGTGGTGGATTGGACACTCTAAATTGGACCTAGGTGTGTTGGCGTGTAGTGTGTGCCTGTGTGTGCCTTCTGTGGCGGGCTGGCAACTCGACACACCAAAAACTCCCCACCCCATTCAATGCGGACAGGTGTGATCCGCTGTGGACCCTAAAACCCGGGATAAAAAGAAAGAAGAAGAAGAAGAAGAAGTCATTTGAATATCCAACTGTGAATATGTTCATAAAAACTTATGAAATTAACAGCTTTATATTCTGAAAAGTATCAACAGTTTGATAATTTATGCGATTTTGAGTGGAAAACCCTTAAAATTAGTGTTTTCAATTCTGACATTGTGCTATGGCAATCAGAGAATGGCTTGGCTTTAGTTATCATTTTTTCTTTCCAAACATCTTTATTAAATGTTCACATATGACAAAGGCAATCTTACATTTATATGAAAAACATATAAAATGCTACTACTTTAGTTGCAAACAGTTTACATCACAGGCACCATTGAAACAGCTGTAGCTGCAAACATTATACATCACTTATAAACCAACCAGTTATTGTCAGTTAAGCATTATATAGCTCATTTAAATCCTGCCTGCTAAACCTCATTCCTGTGCTGCATATATTGTTCCATTTCCCATTTTTCCTGTGTAATTTGCTCCTTCCTATTCTAAAGATTCCAATTCAAGTTGTTTTATCTCTGTTACTATATTTACTACTTCTAGTAAAGTTGGTGTAGACTTTGATTTCCATTTTCTAGTAATTGCTTTTTTGTCAGCCACCATAATTAGACTCTGCAAGGCTTTACTATGTCTAGGCAATCCCAATTCTGCATCATAAGTCAAAAACATCATCTCCCCAGTCAGTATAAACTGCTTACCCAACATCTCCGACAGAGTGGTCTGCAGGGAATCCTTAAAGTCTGCCAGCTCATTATACTTCCAAAAAATATGTTTCCAGTTACCTCTTTCTTGCCCATCACACCTCCAACATTTGCTATCCACCTGAAGAAAATTTCTTTGGAGTGCTTGGGGTATATAAATACCTATGTAAACACTTCCAGGCAAAGATCCTAAATATTCTAAACTTTGTTGCATATTTGGGAAATATACATATATTCCCCCCATTGTCTCTTTGTGAATTGCTTATCCAATCTCTCTTCCCAATCCTTTCTAAGCTCTACTGATTGATTCTTATAATTATCATGCAATATTTTATATGCTTTACTAATTATTCCTTTTTTAATAGCAACTTCTTTTCTAGATTCTATTAAAAACTCTACTAGTGCTGGTCTTTCATTTAGGAGCCCCCTATTTCTTTCTCTTTGCCTGTACTCTGATATCAATTCTTGATAGGGAAGACAATCTCTAACCTGCAATTCAAATATATTTGTGGCCTCTTCCCATTCTATGACCTTTACCTTTCTAGTTATTTACTCCCAATACACTGGTTCCTTTGCCAGTTTTCTCCAATAAATTCCAGCCCCTTCTTGCCGATTATCTGTATCCCTGACCACAGCCATCCCTATCGGCAAAATCTGTTTTCTCCATTCTCGTGCTGGTTTGGTTCGTAGAAGACTTCCTGGTATATGATTTTGTCTGTTCTCCTTAAGAGTCTGAATCCAAAATCACAATCTCTCCTTATTTCTTGAGCCCCCCCCCCATGTCAGCACCATTCCTTTCCACTTTGAATTATAGTTTTCTGCTTGTGCTATGTATAAGACCCTTAACTGTGTTGCTCTAAAATACCCCCTTAAATTAGGTAATCCTAGTCTGCCTTGTTCTATTGGTAGAATCATCTTATCCCACTTGACCCTTGCTGTCTTCCCTTCCCAGATAAAGTCCTTCAACTCTTTTTTAATTGCTATCTACAACTTCTCCTCTGGTTGATAGTGTATACGACTAAAGGGGCTAAAAACATTTTAATGGCTTGTTTCCATATCCATATAACACAACTTCCAGTTTCTTAATTTTTGCATTATTTTCTGTTTAGTCTCTTCCCACATATCCTTAGCTGCCACCACAGAGTCATTTCTAATCCATACTCCTAAATACTTCATTTTATCATGTTCCCATAAATATGGATATCGTTGGACCAGTTCGTGGGTGGGTACATAATTTACTGCTAATGCCTTTGTTTTAGCTTCATTAATTTTGTATCCTGAGAAGATCTGAAACTGTCTTAAAATGTTCTACAACACTGTAATGTCCCTTTCTTGTTTTGTCATGTATAAAATATCATCTGCAAATAGAGACAGCTTTTCCTGACTATCATACCAATTATATCCTTGAATTTCTGAGTCCCTTATTTTCTTTGCCAGTGGTTCTAAATATAAAACAAATAATAAAGGGAAAAGAAGACACCCCTGCCTGGTTCCTCTCCTCAAGCAGAAAGTATCGGAGAGGACCACACCTACTTTAATCTGCAACTCCGATCCGTCATATATACTCCTAATCAACCTTATAATTCTATCTGGGAAAGCAAATGCTACCATTGCCCTGCTCATGAAGTCCCAGTCTACTCTGTCAAATGCTTTCTCTGCATCAAGACCCACCAACAACAGTGGCATTTTCTTACATTTTGCTTCCCTCTAGATCATCACTGTTCTGTTAATGTTGTCAAATGTTTGCCTCTCCTCCACAAAACCACACTGATCCATATCTATCAATTTTGGTATCACTTTTGCCATTCTTTTAGACATTATAGACATGAACATTTTATAATCATGGTTTAGTATTGAAATGGGCCTGTATGAAGCTGGATCTGATGGCTCTTTACCCTCTTTAGGTATTACAGCTACCACCACATTCTTCCAGGATGCTGGTACTTCTCCTCTTCTTAAAATGCTGTTAAACAAAACTTTCCAGATCTTTATCAGTTTTTCCCTCCTAACTTCCAAACTTCCACAGGAATACCATCTATTCCTGGGGACTTCCTGTAGATTGGTTAAACATCGCCATTTTTATCTCATCCTTTCCTATCCTAACTGTTAGTAATTGACCCTCATCTACCTCTAACTTTGGCAAATTTAATACTTCCATAAACATTTCCAGTTATACCTTTTCTTGATTTCCACATTTCTGTGCTTTATACAAATTTTCATAAAATTTCAAAAATATTTCTAATACTTGTACAAGTTCTCTTATTATGTTCCTTGCTGGCTTCAATTATTTTTGACAAAATATTATATTATGATTCCCTATAAAATATAGTAAATGATGGTTCCTTGTACAGCAGTGTGACTTATATGCACGGTGGAATCAAAGCTTATAAAAATGTTATATTCATTTTGATACCTGAACATTTATTTAGGCATTTTGATGTAAAATTCAACCTCTGGCTAACGAAGTTCACAGATGACTGCAAACTCGGAGCCATAGTCGAGTCCCCAAATGATGTAGACATCCTAAAGAAGGGCCTCACTGTGAAAGATGCCTGGTGTCAGAGGCATGGCCTCAAGCTCAGTGCCAAAAAGTGTATTGTCATCCCCTTTGGTTAAAAACTCTGTACCCATGAACTACCACATAAACGGCAGTCTACTTAATGCCGAATGTGTGATAAGAGACCTTGGCACCCAGGTGGACAGTAGACTCTCCTTTGATAATCACATTGCCACAGTAGTCAGGAAATCCTTCTATGTAGCACACCTCATCACAAAATGGTTCTCATCTAGGAAAAAAGAGGTCATTGTTCCCTTCTGCTCGGCACTCATTACACCCATTATGGAGTATGCCCCTTTTGGAATGTACCTCATAAGACATCTGCAGCAACTGGAAAGGCCACAGAAGTACCTCACAAAAAGGATTACTGACCTCAAACAGATGCTCTACACTGGCCGTCTCAAAAAACTCCAGCTTTACTCTGTAGCATATCGCCTACTCTGAGGAGATCTCTGCCTGACATATAAAGCTATGTTAAACCCAGAGCTGTTGGAAATGCTACACCTAAAGAAATCCCAATCCCTCCAAGCTACATGCTCTAGGGACCTAAACCTTGTCATCACAATAAACAGGACATGCTGGAGGGATAGATTCCTGTCCCAGAAACTTCCTATAGTCTGGAACAAGCTACCCATCTATGTCAAGCAAAGCTCCTCATTAGCACTTTTCAAGAAACATCTTGATGAGTGGATGGGAAATAGGAAATACACCCCGGGGATCACTTCTGTGGCTCTGCTCGACAGGGGCACAGGAAATTAACTTTCTTGGGTGGCGTAAGCCAAGTAACCTTGTTGGCTAGGCTTACTTAGGCCCTTGGGCCGATAGCCAAGTACCTACCTATGAACTTATGAACCTATGGACATCCTGTATTTTTGGGGGATCCCAGAATTCAAAACAATACAGCTCATTGAATTTCACTCTATAATATACCAGCATAGGAATTTCACTGAAGCATGATCAAATATATTTGACTTAATTTTGAAATTTGTGTTAACAGAAGGAGGAAACTGATGTGGAATAATGTAAAGTCCCAAAACTGGAAAAATTCCCTTATCAGCCTCAACAAAAAGTTGAGATCCCTCATCAAATCCTCTAAAGCTAGCTGTAAAAACAGAATTGCATCAGATAGTAAAGACAACCACAAGGCCTTTTATAGTTATGTAAAGAATCACCACGGCAATACTCAGATTTGCTCTGTGCTACTGCACAATGGTACCTCCTATACCGAGCCAACAGATATTACCAATATACTGGCCGACAAATTCAGTGCCAACTTTACCCCTCCCCCCAGGACCAATCACAATATCAGCAGATTGCCAGGCACCCAGTGTTACTGCTGCACAGGTTAAAACAGCACTGTCCAAGGCCAAGAATACAGCTTCTATGGGACCTGACAAAATCCCTGGCTGTGTTCTACATGAACTACAGTGTGAACTGACACCTCACCTGTGTGCCCTGTTCAATCACAGTCTCAACTCAGGCTTTGTCCCTACCAAATGGTGCACTGCTACAGTCATCTCTCTCTACAAAAGAGGAGTGACTACAGACCCTGGGAACTATCTCCCCATTAGCCTAATGAGTCTGATATGGAAAGCTATGGAACGCATCATCATAGACCTAATAAACAAGGATATACGGAATCTCCAAACTCTGGATCCTACACAGTTTGGTTTTGTGAAGGGTAGATCATGCCTGCTCAACTTGGTCGACTTCTTTGAGTCAGTCACCAGAGCTGTGGATGAAGGCAAGGTGGTTCATACAGCCTACCTGGATCTGGCCAAGGCCTTTGATACCATTCCTCACTCTGGAATCATAAAAAAACTCACTAAGCTAGGCATCAACCTCTATATCACTAGGTGGGTTGCAAACTGGCTCACAGATAGAACCCACAGTGTGAAAGCATCTGACTCCAAGTCAGACTGCAGACCAGTCACAAGTGGAGTCCCACAGGGTTTGGTCCTGGGTCCTCTCCTGTTTGGTATCTACTTCTCTGAAGTCCAGGCCAATATGAAAGGACTCTGGCTGACAACATTCGCAGACAATTGCAAGTTAGGAGCTATTATTAACTCCCCAAGTGATGTTGACATTCTACAGAAAGGCATCACTGAGATCAACGACTGGAATCAGAACCATGGCCTTAAGCTCAACGCCAAAACATGTGTTGTGATCCCCCTTGGGAAAAACCCGGTTCCCTTGAATTATCACATCAATGGCAGTCCACTGAACACAGAAGGCATTATAAGAGATCTGGGAACACAGGTTGACAGCAACCTCTCTTTTGACCTCAGATCACCTCTAAGTAGGCGATATGAGACAGAGAATAGTTGGAGTTTTTTGAGTCTATCCATGTAGGACAAGTGTTTAAGGCCTAGGATCTTCTTTGTGCGGTACTTTTGTGGCCTCTCCAGTTGTTGCAGGTGTCTAGTGAGGTACATGCCAAATGGGACATTGTAGTCAATGATTGGCCAAATGAGGGAAGAGTAGAGGGAGACAATGATCTCTTTCTTCCTGGATGCAAAACCCTTAGTAATGAGATGTGCTACATAGAAGGACTTTCTGACCAAAGTGGCTATGTGGTGGTCAAAGGAGAGGTTGCTATCAACATGTGTTCCCAGATCTCTTATGACGCCTTCAGTGTTCAGTGGATTGCCATTGATGTGGTAATTCATGGGAACTGAGTTTTTTCCAAAGGGGATGATGATGCATTTTTTGGCATTGAGTTTAAGGCCATGGTTTTGGCACCAATTGTTGGTCTTGGTGAGGCCTTTTTGTAGGATGTCTACATCACTTGGGAAGTTAATAATGGCTCCCAGATTGCAATCATCTGTGAACTTGGTCAGCCAGAGACCCTTCGTGTTGCCCTGGACTTCAGAGAAGTAGATGTCAAACAGAAGGGGACCCAGGACTGATCCCTGTGGGACTCCACTCATGATGGGTCAGCAGTCTGACGGAGTCTGCTGCTTTCACACTGTGGGTTCTATCTGTGAGTCAGTTTGCCACCCACCTAGTGATAGAGGGTTGATGCCTAGTTTAGTGAGGCTAGCTATGATTCCTGAGTGGATAATGGTATCGAAGGCTTTGGCCAAATCAAGGTAGGGTGTATGAACTACCTTGCCCTCATCCACAGCTCTGTTGACTGACTCGAACAAGTTGACCAGGTTGAGCAGGCATGATCTGCCCTTTACAAAGCCAAATTGCATGGAATCCAGAGTCTGGATCAGTATAAGAGATACCATTGTGCAGTAGCTTGAGCAAACCTGGGTATTGCCATGGAGATTCTTGACATAACTATAGAAGGCCTTGTGCTTATGTTTAGTATTTGCTGCAATCTTGTTTTCATAACTAACTTTAGAGCATTTGATGAGGGATCTCAACTTTTTGTTGAGGCTAATAAGGGAGCTTTTCCAGTCTTGGGACTTCACCTTTTTCAGCAACAGTTTCTTTCTTTTGTTGTAGAGTTTGTTTATGACAGGGGACCACCAGATTGGCTTCTTTTTTTTGGAGGAGAGCATTGTATTTCTGTTGGGTATGGCCAGTTCCATGCATTTGTGTACATGTTCGTACAGTGCATTGGTGTATGATTTGGCAGTTATGCACCCATTCTCCATCTGCATGGTGTCATGAAGTTAGCCACGTCTTGTTTTAGGAGTCCAAAGTTAACTTTGGAGAAGTTTTTCACTGTGGTTACCTTTGCGGGGGGGGGGGGGGTCATATGTGGATATCCATGATGATTAGTTTGTGGTCAGATCTAACCAGGGAGGAGTTGATTATTGGTGCAGAGTAGTGATTGCCCATGTTAGTGATAACCAGGTAAAGGATGTTGCTCCCTCTAGTGGGGGTAAGAATGAGCTGGTCCCGGGCATTGGAATTAATGAATTATAGGAAACTTTAGGCAAGTGTATTGGTACATGAGTAATTTTCCGGTTAATGGAAGGGTAGTTGAATTCACCAAGTATGATGGTGTTGGGTTGGACTCTAATATTTTTCAGGGTGTTTAGGAACATGGAGTGGGAGTCTTGGAACATGGTTGGGGACCTATAGCAAGCTACAACCTGAATCGCTATCTTACCCAATGTTAGTTGTACTTAAAGTATCTCTGCTGCGTTATGTTGAGCTACCAGTCTGGAGGTTTATATATCCTTTATGAATATGGACATGAATTCTAGCCTGGTAGAGTAGGGGTGCTTTCTGCTGTCTTGAGCCAGGTCTCTGTTACAGCACAAATGTTGATGTTCTCCATTTTAAGGAGTGCTTTGAGCGAGTGCATTTTGAGATTTAGACTTCTAGCAATGAGCAGCATGACCCTCAAATTGCATTTATTTATAGCAGTTACAGTGGTAATTTGGTCCTTGTAATACTGCCTAAAAAGGCACTATAGGAGTGGCAAGAGCCTTGGCCAGTATACAGAATCCCAGGGGTGACAGATGCAAGCCATCTCTGGCAAAGCATCAAGGTCTGTCAATCATGTCATCCCAGGCAGACAGATGCTGGATCCCCTTAGAATGACACCAGAATCTTAGCCAATTGTTGAAGTCAATCATTTTATCCTTGTACTGTGGTATCATTCTGGGTGATGGCAGGATGCTAATCAGGGCTAGGGTCATACCTGCCTGGGCTACATAATCTGAGAGCTCCTCCATATCTCCCTTCATGTAGTCCAGAGAGGTATGTCTCAGGTCATTCACACCACAAATTATCAACAAATGAGGTACACTTTTTACATTGACATTCCAGTGAAACACTTTAATTACAAAGAGGGTAATTTGTGAGCTTTAAAACACCAAAATATTAAATTATGCCACAGAGGTAGCATTGTTGCCTCACAGCAAGAGGTTCTCCCGTTCGATTCCTGGCTGGAGTGTGGGGAGTGCCTTCTGTATGGAGTCTGCATGTCCTCCCCGCGGTTGGGTGGGTGTTCGAAAGACATGCATAAATGGGCATGCCTTCATTGAAGGTTGAACGTTGAGCTGGCACCTCGGCGTTCCTGAAAATCTACTGCCAATCATTAGCGGACCGGAGCTCCGCTGAGGCGACTCCTAACCGGGAAAAGCCGAAAGACAACAACAATATTAAATTATGCCACTTAGTATGGTGACAGACCAGATTGTTTAAGATAACATTATTGCCAAGGGGGAACAACATATGCAAGGAGAAATTTTCAAGTGTTTGAAGTTTTCTTTTGGCAAAACTTGTTTAGACTAAATTCACATTTTTTTTTTCTTATTGTTAAAAGGTGAACATCACAGATAAACTGGAATCAGCAGTACATTTAATGAATCAGCATTATAAGAGGAACACATTTGTCTGTACATTTGTATGGTATTAAAAACAGTAATTTTCTATTATGCTTTTTACAGGATGGAGATGTAAAGATGGGACAGGCATGTCTCCAGAGCTACATAGAGAGTAAATACATACTGACCATAGGAAATGCTTCACTGACTTCTGAGTGGAGTGAGTTGCATGGTTTAACACATGATGCAGACAAGGAGCTAGGAAAGTCATCACTGTTCTAAACTACAGCCACACTTAAAATAAAACTGTTAATAGCTGAGGAAAAATAAGGCTTGTAAGAGAAAAAAAGACCTGTTGTCTCTGTTATTTATTAGGTAGAGTTAATGTCTAAGCAGGTAAAGAAGAGTAAGCTGTTATATGGCTAAAATGTATAAAGCTACAATGTTTTTTTGTCTTTATATGGAAAATCAAGTGAAATACTCAAGTTATATAAATCAGCAGATTCAGGCCTTGATTCCTGCCTAACCAGTGACTGATGTTCTGACAAATAAGGGATTAGCTATTTTGTAATATACAGTAAGTTCTAGTTAAAGTATTTCTTTTATGTCAGAAAACCATAAATAATGTTTTGCATGTTTATACTGTGGTTTCTTAATAAAAAACTGACACAAGTTTTGCAAAAGGATTTCAGCATTGGTAGACTTATGAAAACCTTCATTGGTGTAAAGGGTGGTAACCAACAGCAATTAGTTATTGCTTCAAACCATTGATTATTATTGTATTGTAACTTTATCCGGATCATCTTTCACATTTATACCTGTAATTTTTCACAAAAAAGAAATCAGAGTGAACTAAATAAGATAATATTCTAAAAGGCAGGTTTCATATTCATATTTTTCCTGCATAAGTTGAATGTCGTGCTATTTGTAATTCTCAAATTTGTTTGAGAAAAATATAAGTAAAATAGGACTAATTTATTAATTGGTTGATTAATAGATGAACCAGGGATAAAGGGTGATAGGTTAACGTACTTGTAAATGGTTGGAGGAAAATAATGGAAAATACTTTGAAAATCATTAAACAACAAGTAGCAGGATTATTTGAAGATTTAAATGGGATGTATCAGGCAGCATAAAGGACATTTTTGTGTCTGTGCATCGGAAATACTTCCTTAAAAAGTGTGAGACACTTTCAGTGATTCTAGTGTTATAGCAATATTAATAAAGAGACTAATTCATTTATTAAGATTGATTTGATTGTTTTTTTCTCTTAAAGGAAAAGGTTTGAGCAAATGTCTGGCAGGTGGCACAGAGGGTTGAGGCTGTGAATTATAGTTCCTATGGTATATGTTTTGATTCCCTTAGTTTTCATTTGCCTACTGTGTGACCTTGAACAAATCACTTAACCAGACATTGCTTTCAAACTGTTTCCACGCTTAGTGTTATTTTGTCAGTATCTTTCATCTGGCAACTTTTGACATCCTTCATTGCTGGGTTCCCGTATTAAAATCATTCCCAATCCAAAGAAATGTGTTTCTCTCTCCCCATCATATAAGATTATTTATTTTATAAATATGGAATGCAAGATTCTTACCTAAAAGCTAACTGCCTGCTTAGAAAGTTAATTGCTGAACACATGCGTGTTTTGTTACAGGTTATAATACTTCTGACAAAAGTCTGAACACCTGTTTGCATACTGAATGAAGTGAATTGTATAGCTATAGCCCTTAACCTATAGTATAGCTTGATGATGAAAATTTTTTTGATAGAAAAATGTTTCTTTGTTTTTACCCCCTGGTATTTATGAGTTTTTCTGTTGCATTTTATTGCGAGGGTAAAAAGCATGTGCATACACCACACCAGAAAGTAACTTTAGATGTAATGGCACATTTCAGCACTTGTTCTTTCAGTCCTTTCTCTTTCTATTCAGTTTGGTTCTAAAACTTTCACTTAGGAGCAGGGGCAGCTTGTAGTACTGGTTTTGGGGGTATAACCTCCTACCCCACACTAAACAAAACTAAACAAACTAATGTTTTTTTTTTTTATTATTATTAATTATTTTCTTTTTCTTTTATGACATTTAATTTTACCATTACCAATACTGTTATCAGAACTCCACACGTGTGTAGTTCTAAGCTCTTCCAAAGTGTCTTAAAAAAAAAAAAAAAAACACAGAAAGAAATTGGATTACTCTGCTAGCCCGGCTGTTTTCAAATGATAAGGTAATGTAGTAAGTTTAAGTGTTACTTTCTGTAGCAAGGGTGCAGGACTTGAAACCTTTCCATCCACCTTTTTTTACTTTACATTTTATCTGACATATTTTTTTTCTTTCAGACTTGGACAATATTGTACATTAATTCTTCTTGTCTAGTGGTGGCATAGAGGGCTAACATCCTGTGCAACTGCTGAGGGAGTAGGGTTAGAATTTTTTACTGCATTTAGGGCATGCTAGAAAGAGTATCTGAGTTTATAGTGCCCCCTCTCTCATGTCTTTTGTGCTGTAAAGCTATTGCCCTGTTAATTTTGTTATGTGCCTTTAAGACATGACTTGTAGAGTTGGTTTCTGTTGTTCCGCACCATCTAGTATTGCAGGATATGGTCATTAGTCTAGGAGAGTGTGGGATAGCTCCCCAACACATGCACTCATGTGTGCTCGCGGACACTCACAAACACACATGTACACACACACAGCACTCCATCCAATCATACTCACAGACACACTCATGCATTCACCCATACACACAAACACACACATATAGCCTGCACCAGATCACAATCGCAGGAACCCATTCACCCATACACGCACACACACACATGCACTCAGACACACACACACACACACACACACATGCACTCAGACACACACACACACGCACACACATGCACACACACGCACGCACACTCATGCACACACGCATACACACACACACCTACACACACCCAACACTTTCTATCTGCTAAACTTCCTGGCACATAACCTCTACTATGATCAGAGAACACCAGCTTTGGCTCGTCTGTGTAAATACTTTGCTACAGAAAGTTTGGGAGGTAGCACATTGTTATTTAGGCCATGTTAGGGTCATCTCTGAATGGTAACCATTCCGAATCAGGACCCTAGTTCAGTGTTTGTAGTATTGTTAATTTACTTTGGGTCTGAGGGTTTGGGAAGTATCCGTGCAGTTTTCACTTTTAGACGTGCCATTGCAGTTTGCCTGTTTATATTTCATCAGCAGAATGTTGCAGTCTGCTTTCAGATGGGGAGCAGGAACATTGTTTTTGTTCCCATGGTGTGTGCCTTTTCTTCATGCTATATGACCATGACAGAGTTAGATTATAATTAGCAAATGTGTTGGGAGCTTTGCCTGGTAACTTTCTATCTGAAATAATGCTTCTTTCATTTTTTTATGAACATCAGTGTTTGTGATAGAATGATGTCCATGTACTGTTAATGGATCAGTAGTGTTGGCCTGCAGATTTAATTATATTTATGGGATCACTGGTTTCAGTTTGCATCTTTCGTTTTAAGAGGTACTCTTCTCTTTATTTTTCTTTTGTGACTTCCCTTACACCCTTTTCAGGCAAAGGGCATTGATGTGGCACCAGTGCTTTTGTCTGTCTGTCTGTTTGTTTGTGTGTGTGTGTGCTCTCCTCCATCTTTCACACATTTTTATTTATTTTTGCATTTCTTGGTGGTCTGATGCACAATGTTGACTGTCAGCTTCACAGGCCAGTCATATTGCTCAGTCCTGGTTAAACGCCATCTCATGACTGACAGAGATTATCTTTTGTTTTCCGAGGTAGTCTTATCTTCATTTTTCCTTTTCTGTGAGTGAGCCCACAAGATGCTTGGCCAAAACAATTCTGGATGAGATTTTCAAGGTAACATAGGTTATACAGGGAACAGATGTCTGCCATTGGACACTGTCTTGAGGACTGACTTTATTGATTTTATTTATCCTTTGTTGACTGGGTTACTTCCACTAGGTTAGTGGCCTGTACTCGGGGATACCCAAGGTGACACTTAAACTGCTAGGTGAAATTTGGCCAGGGAATCAGGAAACGTCCCTTACTCATTTAGATAGGTGCCATGAGATTTTTTATATCCACCTGAGCTGCCACCAACTCAAGCTCTGACTGCAGCTTGGCATCCAATCTGAAGGATGACACATACCCCTAATACTGCACTGTCAGCAATCCAATAACCTGCAGGGGAATAGAACCTGCAGCTTCTGTTCTTCCAGTACCCAGAGCAAGTATGTTATCTGTTGCAGCAATGACATTACTACAAGAGTGGCTGTTTGCCATAACCCTTCTGCAATCGGATTCTCTTACATCTAACATGAATTTCTGTATGATCTATTCATTTGGCTCAGTCTTTGTCTGATACTTTCCATGAAGTTCTGGGAAACATTGATATGGATTCACTGTAATATATACAAGAAGACAATGATCTCAGAGACCCATGGCACAATTCATTATTAGATGTATTCAGATCCATGGTTCAAAGGGGTGACGCCCTGACTGTGACCCAGATGAGCATGGTTTAACTAGTAGCCCAGGTGCTGCAAAATCTTACTGGGGATATAAGAGAAATAATGAGGTTTATGGCTACTGACCTTTCCATGGAGAAAGGGTGTAAGTGTCAGCTGGGGTGCACCTACATTACTATCCTTACAGCCGACCTGTTGCCTGTAGTATATAGGCAATAACAAATGCTGATGTGGGCTGTGCAAAGAGTGATTTAAGAATGTGTAAGAGGGACAATCCCCTCATAATACTAATGTGCACATCTGCTCAACAGTGTTACTTGGCAAACAATAAGATTGAGGTATCCCACAGAAAAATCCTTGAGAAGAACAAAGGACACTCTAGGGACTTATCTCCTCACCCTCTCTCACTATGAAACTCTACTTCCTGTATTCTTTCCAGAGGCAATGCTGCCCACTAATAGCCTGTGGTTTTAAGGGTTACACTGGAGAGGGACACTTGGAGACTAAGGAAGAGTGCAAATATGTAGCTGGTCCCACTATCGGGGGTTGTATAAACCCTCACTATCTCATATGTTCACCACCAGTGTTTTGGTACCTGTCAGTGCTGATGTTTGATCCACCCTGCTACTGTTCTAATTCTCCCTAAGTCCCAACACCCCCAAAATTCTTGTGATACTCACTACCATTACATAGGCCTCTAGTTTCTTGGCAAGGTTTTGGTCATGCTCTTTTCTCTGCATGTTTCCTGATTTAGAATGAAGTGACTATGACAGTTTCTTAGTACTTCCTTCTTGCTACCCACTAACCTGAACTATTTCAGTATGAGAAGTAAGCATAGAGAGGGAATAGAGGAAGAGAACTAGCGAAAAGTGCCATTAAAATAATCCTGGCTATATAAATAGCAGTATACTTAGCTTTTCTAACGGACGGTATGCTGGTGCACTGACAGGTGCTGCTCTCTCAGGGCTCCATGTTTTGTGGTTCAATTCCTGGCAGTTGCATTCATGTGGATATAATCTGCATTATCTCACTTTGACTGTTTTCTGCAAATCTTCCATAGGTCTTTATGAGTGCTGTTGGTGATGGTGTGGCATCTCATTGAATATGTAATCTGCCTTGTGTCTTTTGTTTATGACATGGGGTCTGGTTCACTGTGAACCTGAACTGGATTAACTTGTTATTATAATGGATGAATGAATGCATTTATATATTTCTTGCCAAACCATTAAGGCATTCATGTAAAAAAAGGTTATTTAACTGCTCTCACAGCTGCTCTCATACAGTTATGATACAGAAGTCTTTAATTCAGTGTGAATCTTGATTTCCTGCTCTGAAATACATACACGTTTACAACAGGCCTGTAAGTGACTTATTTAAAATTGATGTGTACTGGCACTGATTGTGATTGGTGCTTTAACAAGGAACTAAAAGTGCAGTTATATTTTTGCTCTTCCTTTGCATTACTCGCTGTAACTCATTACCAATCAGCTGTTAAAGAATGTTGTACAGGTTACCTTAACCTAGAATGTTGTCACTTAACATCCTTGGCACAAGATGAATAAAAACATTTTGCATTCTTTCTGCTTGCTGGTGTTCACACGAAGTTGGAAGCCTGCTACAAACTCACAGCAAACTACTCATAAGTGCTTTTATTTCAAACATTAAACTGGGAGCAAGGGTTCACGCCTGCTTGTGAATCACTGAACTAAGAAATCAAAATGTATTTAGCAATACTGAATTGCTTATCTGGGAGAGTAGATTGCAACAGAAAAAAAAAAAAAAAAACGTGCAGTCACAAATATGTCTATATATTTAAAACGTTATACCCTACATATGCTATCATCATGTATCAGAACTGAAGCTTCACTCTATGAGCTCTGAGTAATACTATGTGATAAGAGCGGAGGCAGAGAGGTATGGAAAATTACTGAGCTTGCTGCAGTTCTAACGGAATTTTACTGCATCCTCTTTCTTGTGGTGACATCACTGCCCTGATAACTGTACCATTCTTAGTGTACTTTACTGAAGGTTCTAGAATGTACCTCATTTGCATACAACATAAAAAATGTATCAGTCTTACATACAGCCTATTTTACATTTTTGGCTATCAGCATGCAAATGTATCAATAATCTAAAGCACACTAAACTGAACAAAAACATCTATCTAATAAATTTACTGTAGGTTTAGGGTGTTTGAGAAACGAATAAACTAATCTCTCTCTTTCTCTCTCTCTCTCTCCCTTCCTTGTTTGCTGTGCAGGTGCATTGATGGGCCAATGAAATAAGAAACGTCATTCATTCAGATCAGTTGTGCGGGTAGAATTCGAAAATTAAGGTAGTGTTTTATTTCAAGGTGGAACTCATAGCAGCAGTTTAAAATAGTGAACAATGAGGCATTATGTTTATTTAACATGGAATGTTTTAGTTTTTGCCATATCCAGTATTCACTGTGGCTCTTCTGTTTATGGGACTAGACTAAAAGAAATTTCCCAGCTTCATTGTTTTATTTTTCATCAGATTAAAACAATACGTATAACTTATTTTGCAGTAAGCTAAGTGTCAATTTAAAAAAGGCACTGTATAAAGAACTGCCCATGGCCAACAAAAGGGTGTAGCCAGGCATTTTCCAGGAGCATCACAGCATACATTTTTCTGGGAATAATTTCTTTATGCTATACAACACTGTGCTAGAATTTAAATTTTACAAAAAGCTGTAGGATATTGACTTTGTTTTCATTTTAGTGCAATAATTTTTGTTAAAGGGATTTTTTTGTAAAATGAGATTGGTTTAATGATTTTTTTTAGGCATATCAATTTGTGATTTTTTTTCAATATTGAAAAGGTATATTGTCCATAAACATGCATTATCTGGTGGAATCAGGGGATGAGGCTACTCTTGGATAGGGATTGGTATTCTGAAAGCAGGTACACCGTTTTTGGACCCTCTAGACTAGCATCAACTACTTTCTTCTATTTAAAAATGCTTAAATGCCTTTGGTTACATGAAAAATATAATGTGTGAAATGTTACAGTCAAGGGCAGCCTTACGTAAATTGTACCTATTTGGCCCAGTACAATACTACTCTTGCGAGGGGTGCTACACTAGAATATGATATGTCCATTATGCCTTATGCAACCTACAAAATTTACCTGAAAGTCATTACAGCAAAGTTCAAAGCATTATCCTATTTGTAGTCTTACTTGTGCAGTAGCTACGAGATTACATTTCCTCTCATAAACTGCACTATTAGGTAGTTTACTATAATTAATACTGCAATGTCACACCACTTGCATGACTTACTGTGTAAGATGCTTACTCTCCCACAGTAGTCAGTTGCTGTTACTGAGGGCTTAAGAAAGTTGAACTGAAGTTGGATTAACCATCTGGGTCAGTTTATTGCTTCAGTTGCTGATGCGAAAGATAATAAGACCAGATGTAAATGGAAGATTGACAGTGACGCCATGTTTTCATTTACTTCTCTTGTTGATGCAGTATGTATGACTGATTACTAATGAATACAAGTATAACACATAACTAGTCAGCCTCAGCCAGTAGGAAAACAAGACGTATTAAGCACACACACACACGCACACACGCACACGCGCACACGCGCACACACGCACACACACACACACACACACACACACACGAACAGATACAGTGACATGAGATAATTTCTGAGTGCAAAATACCAGAGAAGTGAAACAACTAGTGTCTGTTTATTGTTAGGATGCAATGACTGGTTAAAAGTGGGAAAAATAGTAACAAAAGCAGTTTGACTCAAAAGTACAACAGTGATACCACAATCTTGGAGTCAAAGACAAAATGGGGGAAGGACAATGGGGAAGTGGGGAAAAGAAGAAACTTAGGAAATAGTTGGATTGGGATGGTCTGGAGTTTTGGGATTGTTATTTTGTACAAAGCTGAACAAATCATGGGGGCTTTGCGTGTTCTCCCTGCATCCATATGCACCCTGTTTAAGGCATTGTGATGTCCTCCGTCCTGCCAAAATATGCTAGTTATAATCACTCTAAATTTCCCTTGCATGTAATCCTCACTGTTGCTCTTGTGGTTTGGGCTGTGGCTGGAAATGATTTATAAACATTAGTCCACTCTTTCAGAAATATATATATATATATATATATATATATATATATATATATATATATATATATATATATATATATATATATATATATGTGTGTGTGTGTGTGTGTGTGTATATATATATATATATATATATATATATATATATACATATATATAAAGTGGGATGATGTGTAAAAGATACCATTTCTAAGCAGAGGTCTTATATGATGATGATGATAATGATTATTATTATTATTATTATTGAGCATTCTGAGGAAGGTCAACAATTGTATATAATTTTGTGGAAGCAGTCTAGATGTTACAAATTATGAGAACTAATTGGGCAAGGGTTTCTAATAGTTCACAGCAGGTGCAAGAGGTCATTAGAAGCCCATGAGGAATGAAATGGGTAATATGACATGACCACATATAATGGAGTTTAGAAAATACTCAGGCTCTGTTTTGGCCCTACAGTCTCCCCAATACTGTCAAGCCCATCCCCACTGACTCACTTGTTTCACACCTTTTGGCATTCAAAGACATTGGGCATGGGAGGCAAGTGTTGGGAACTGTGATGAATCAGAACATTTCTACCAAGCAGCTTGTTTCAAATGATCCTGCTTTAGACTAGTATGGTCTGCTTTGTTTTGTCTACCAAATCTCCCAAAGATGGTAGTGTGTGTGTTGAGTATAGTGGTAGACTGATAGTTTATATCTGTTTTAAACTGTATATTATAGCAATAACCCATGCCTGGGTATGGGTAATGCTGGATTTATGCACGGTTGGCATGGTTTGGTCACGAGGGCAAAGCCTGCTTTTGTTGGTGGATTACTGTTTTTAAAGTTTGAAGTGTTCATTTTCTTTTTCCACCTCTGGTAGTCCATATTTTGTTACTTGTTTTCGTAGCATATATTAATGGAAGAAAGTCCAGGTGACCGGACCTTTTTTCATTGATATACAGTCGATTTACAATGGGCACGCTGGTTGGCCTGACCAATCAGCGTGCTTATTTTTGAATGTTAATGGCCAGTCATTGTATAATGGCAAAATATTACATAAAAAAACACAGTTTCACAAAAAAAGTTTATCATGATGTTGTGAGCTTAAATAAATAATAAAACCATTCTTCAGTAGTGTTTTTTTTTTGTCTTATTTCCTTGTCCGGCTTCCTGTCTGGAGTTAGTTGTCTGCTTTCTTTGATGGATATGCTATGAAAATTTTACGTTTGTTTCATTAAAAATCTTACAAAAACCGGAGATTTCAAACCAAAAGGAGAGACAGAAGAGAGACAAATATAAGGATAATCAGGTATATTTGTCTAGTTTTGTATAACGCACATGATTATCCTTGTATTTGTCTCTCTCCTGTCTCTCTTGTTGGTTTGAAATCTCTAGTTTTTGTAAGTTTTTTTTAATGAAATAAAAGTAAAATTTTCGTAGCATATTCACCAATGAAAGCAGATAACCAGTTCCAGACAGGAAGCTGAACAAGGCGATAATACATAAAAACCACTACGGAAGAATGTTTTTATTATTTATTTAAGCTCACAACTTTACAGTAGTCTTTATTGGAGAAAATGTGTTTCACTATTCTGATGAAGTCTGCTAGATGAATAGCGTATCATAAAGTTGTGACTTTAGTAAATAATAAAACTGTTCTTCTGTGGTGTTTTTTTTTGTATTAGCGCTTTGTTCAGCTTCCTGTCTGGAGTTGGTTGTCTACTTTCATTGGTGGATTATTGTTTTTATAGTTTCAAGTGTTCATTTTCATTTTCCACCCCTGGTCCCCTGTATTTTGTTACTTGTTTTTGTAACATATATTAATGGAAGAAAGTCAGGACGATCGGACCTTTTTCTATTGGTATATGCTCAATTTACAATGGGCAATCTGGTTGGGCTGACCAATCAGCGTGCTCGTTTTTGAATGTTAATGGCCAGTGTTAGAAAAATATATAATAGTAATATGCATGCTTAGTGCATTTGAGGTTTAAAAGGGTTAATACATTTATTCTGTTCACACTGCATGAATCTGCACAGCTATTAGAAACTTAACAAGAGACATTTCATTTCTGCTAATGTCATGAAAATAACAAGAGACATTTCATTTCTGCTAATGTCATGAAACTTAACAAAGAGATATTTAATTTCTGCTTATGCCATTAGAAAATATGCAGCTGGTAGAAGCTTTGATAAAGAAAATAATAGACGCTTGAAAGTATAAACCATAGTCAGCATTATTTGTACCAAAGCTAGAAATGTACCTTGAATCTAGACATAATGTAACACATGTATTAGAACTGTACAATTGAAGAATTGAAAAGTTAAGGTGGACTAAAATAAGCCCAAGGCCAGGTTATTTTTCTCAAAATGTTTTTGCAAGACGACAAATAATCTGACCATGTCAGCAATGTCTGGTAACATTTTCTGTGAAACATACAGAAAGCTGTGTCCAACTACGTCAGCAATAGAATAATAACATTTTCTGTGTGACATGAAGAGAACTGTATAAGAATAACATACTGATCACCAAAGGGCCAGACAAATCTTGTACCTACATGCTTTGTCTACTTGCTGCAAGTAATAAAGGGTGCCTTGCTTGAACCTAACGTGCATTGGTCTTTGAAGTTTTTTCCTTTTACAGATTGGTCCCTCGAGCTGGAACCCTCTCTTCACCTCGGATCAGACGGCCAGGTGGTTGAAACCATATGGGGAAGAAACCAAATCGGTTCTTCTTATATGGAAAGTCCTCTGACTGAATTGTCGTCCAAAAGAGGCCAGCCACTTTCTGATCTGTGACTGAAGGATGGGTCTCAGTGAATCGGTGATCAATCACGTAGGCTCAGGTAAGGTGAATCTACTTTTTTCTGTTTTAGATCAGGGACTAGATGTGTATTGTTTTTGTCAGACTGTATTTTTTGCAAGTCAGGGACAAAAAAGATTACTGTCTTGTCATAGATCAGGAGAAACAGAATAAGTAGGCAGTCATTCTGAAGAGACTATAACAAAATCCGTGGTACCATGTTAAAAATTAAAAAAAGTTACGTAACGATCAAAGGGTAAAACAAAATGGGTAATAATTGCACAAAAAGACCCCAAAACCCACCGTTAATGGAAGATGCAAAATATTTGCAGTTGCAGTGTGCTGACAATATTAGATATTATTCAAAATGGGTTAATAAATACGAATTTGATGGAAAATTAGAAAAATCCTCGCTTATCAAACAGCTCAAAAACAATTCCAAGGGTCGGGTAAAAAAGTAATGTCGATTAGGAATTCCTCAGGCACACAGGTGGCTGGAGGAAGTAAACCGTAGGGAACAAAAAAACAGAGATTCAAAAGCAATGTTTTTAGATAAGGAGGATAATAACTTAGTAATAGCATCAGCACCTCTGCCTCCCTTACCAGAATATGAAGCAAGTGAACAGGTTAGTCCACCCCCACTATATCCTGTGGTCACTGAAGACAGAGATATTGTGAAATTAAAACTGACTAAAATTAGAGATTCCATCGGGACCAGGTCCCGAACAAAGGTAGGTAATTCAGAAGAAGGTATCGAGTTATGGCAAATAGTTAAGAATTCACGATCTATAGGTGAAGAAGAAGAAATATGCCCACTTATAGAAGTACCCAATCCTCAGGCAGGTCAAGACAATCAGGACCCAACTATCTTAGTGTATAGACCTTGGACTCTGGAAGATATCCAGAAAGCCACTAAAGGAATTCCCCATCCAAAGGTTAATTTTAGAAAATTCTCAGAAGATTTACAAGGAATGAGGTTGAGTTATAACCTAAACGGAGAAGAAATAGAAAAAGTAGTTAGACAAATTGTAGGGCCAGATTGGTACATGATTAGTGGGAACTGGAATCCCCGTGACGCTGCACAAAGACCCCTCCTACATAGCAGCACAGAATTAGACATCAGAGTAAAAGGTCTTACAGACCGCATCTCTGAAAAATGGAAACCTAGGGCAGACTGGACTTGCATTAATCAATGCATCCAACAAGAAGGTGAAACAATTGATCGGTATTATGCCAGATTGTTAGAATGTTTTAATAACCACTGTGGAATGCAGGTTCCTGAAGATCAAACACAAGATTCCCCATATGAACAGCAGTTAAAGAATGCATTTTTAAAAGGCACTAGCATGCCTATAAGCAGTTTTATTACAAAACACATGGTAGACCATCGTACAATCAGGTTACAATCATTACTTGAATATGCTAGGCATGCCGAAAGGCATTTTAATAGCAAAAAGAAAAAGAAAGCTCAAGTATTTTCTGTAGAAGATGGAGCAGACGTTTATGTAGTACAGTCTGTGAAAAAGGGCAAGAAAAACGCGCAGGAAAACAAACAATCTGATCAGCGATCAGAGGACTTTGAAGGGCAGAAAAAAAGGGGAGAAAGTTTTAAACGCGGTAAAAAGGGACATTTAGCAAGGGATTGCAAGAAAAACAAGAAGGCAACAACGGAAGACAAGGAGGGTAAGGACTAACTATATGGTAGTCAAGAATCACTAGAAGGGGCTAGCGAAGAAAGGACAAATGAGAATGTGATAGAGAGAGTGGAGGAAGTGCAGGAAGTTAGTGACAATGAAGAAAATAAAATATTAGACCTAGCTTTATTGAGCTTGGAGCTCTATTTAGCAGACACAAAACCAGAAGTTACACTCTTGGTAGAAGGGAGGGAGGTCAAATTTTTGTGTGACTCAAGGGCATCACAAACCCTGATACACCCCTCCAAACTGCCAGAAAACACAGAGTCACCTGATTACATACTGGTCAAAGCAGCTAATGGACAGCTGTATCGGGAGCCTCTCTCTCGTAACATTGCAATAACTTATCCAGTTTCAGGATTGACACAAAGAAGCAAAATTGTAGTTTCTGCAAAGTGCCCAGTAAACCTCTTGGGCAGAGACCTCATGCAGCTATTTGGTATAGCAGTAGTCCCAACCATGCAGGGTATGGAAGCACAGCGACAAATTAACACCTTTGCAGTGCAATCAGAGGGTGAAATGTTTTATTGGTACAGCCAGGACTTGGTTACGACTGGTCCAGGCACTGTGACCAAAGAGTTAATGAACCTAGCCATCAGCAAGTTCCCCTCCCTTGACATTGATAAGCAACACCTGTTGCACTGTACCCTGTATTATTGCAACACACCAGGACCTGATAAGGAATATGAGCAAGAATTATTTAAGAATCATGCAAACAGATTGATATTGCATAACCTGTACTGGGACACAGAAGGGACAGTGTAGCCAGCTGTTCATTGCCCCAGGAGTTCTTTGCACTTTATAAGTCTAATTGATTACCACATGTTAGCTTAACGAAAACAAAAATATAGAATGGGCAGACCTAGGAGAAAAAGTCACAAGATGGGAGAAACAGACAGAACTAGAACTGTCAGAACAAGGAATACAAGTACAAAAGTTGAATTGGATAACTCAGACCAACCCAGCTGTGCACTTGCAGTCTAGCGAGGACAGCTGATTGACACTCCTATTAAAGGAGGAAGAGAATGCCTTACGAGAAATACCAGAGACTCTCTGGTCAACAGGGAAATCAGATGTGGGACTCATTCGTACAGCGGGACCAGTTACTATCATGCCAAAGACAGCATTTAGACCACAAAAAAGACAGTATCCCTTAAGAAAAGATGCAGAAGCAGGGAAAAAGCCTATTATAGTGGCCTTACTTAAAGGAGGGATACTAGCAGAATCTCCCGATTCACCATGTAACACACCCTTATTTCCAGTTAAAAAGGCCATTGGAGAATGGCGTATGGTCCAGGATTTACAAGCAGTAAATGATGCAGTAATACCAAGGGCACCCACGGTGCCAGACCCACACACCCTGTTGAATGATTTGAAACCTCAGCAAAAGTATTTTTCAGTGGTAGACATCAGCAACACGTTCTTTTCAATACCGATACACCCTGATAGCCAGTATTGGTTTGCATTTACATTTCAGGGGAAAAGGTATACATATACGTGACTACCACAGGGATATTGTGAAAGTCCAACGATATTCTCACAAGAAATGGCAAGCAACTTGGCGGGATTCACCCCACCAAGAGTCAGTCAGATTTTACTTTTTGTTAATGACATCTTGCTGGCGGCCCCCACCCAGCAGGATTGTAGAGAAGATACCATAGCACTTCTACGATTTTTAGCCGCTGAGGGACATAAGGTAAATAAAAATAAACTGCAGCTTTGGAAAAAACAGGTCAAATACCTAGGATATGTAACATCCAAGGAAGGTAGAACGTTAAATGAGGACAGAAAAATAGCAATTTTGCAAGCACCAAAACCCACTACCAAGAAGGAAATTATGTCCTTCCTCGATACAACTAATTTTTGCCAGAGCTGGATTCCATACTATGCCTTGGAATCTGCACCTCTGACTGACCTTATATATAAGAAGCCTATGGCAGCGCAGGATTTGTTACAATGGACACCAGGGGCAGAATCTGCCTTCTGTAAACTAAAGCAGTTAATAGCATCCTCATTAGTTCTGGGATTGCCAAACTACCGTAAACATTTTTTCCAAACTGTAGATTGTAAGCAGGGTTACATGACATCAGTGTTAACACAACAGCATGGGGATAAGCAATGTCCCATTGCTTACTACTCATCACAACTAGACCCAGTGGCACGGTCCTTACCTCACTGTGTACAAGCAGTAGTTGCAGCTGCAATGGCAGTACAGGCTTCAGCCTCAGTAGTCTTGTTCCACCCTCTCACTTTGAGAGTACCTCATGCAGTTGCGATTATTTTACTACAAGAAAAAGTGGCATATCTTTCCCCTGCTAGGTATCTTTCCTGTATGACTATATTATTAAGCCAACCTCATATAACAACTGAATGATGCACGACTTTAAACTCTTCTACTCTGCTCCCAACCCCTGCAGACAGCACACCGCACTGCTGCCTGCAGGTAATTGAACAAAAGACACTACCTAAAAAAGATCTCACGGATGTCCCCTTGGATGATGCCAAGGTGACATACTACGTGGATGGCTCATGCAAACGGAGTCCTGCAGGACAGAACCTAGTAGGATATGCAGTAGTCTCTGATACTGGGATTATAGAAGCAAAACCTTTACCACACAACTTATCTGCACAGGCAGCAGACTTGATTGCCCTGACACGGGCATGTACCTTACAAAGGGTAAATGTGTAAACATTTTTACTGATAGCCAGTACGCTTTTTCTACTGTACATGTTTTTGCGCAACAGTGGAAAAACAGGGGAATGATAACATCTACTGGCAAACCTATAAATGATGCACAGTTTGTTTTAGATCTTTTAGAATCTATTCAGTTACCTCAGAAAGTAGCCATTTGTAAATGCACAGCTCACACCAAGCAACAAGATAGAATTTCAAAAGGTAATGCGAGAGCTGATACAGCTGCAAAACAAACAGCCACAGAAGTATTTCTTTTAAATGAGGAATTACAACCCTCTGAAACTTTAGATCTAGATATGTTAAAAACAATGCACACACTCACTACGCAAGCTGAAAAACAGCGATGGATAAAACGAGGAGCGATCCTCGAAAAGGGGCTGTACATCTCTAGAGAGGGAAAACCGATACTACGCTCTAATTTGTTTCACTATGCAGCATTGTTGAGCCATAGGCAGTGCCATGTCTCAACAGGGGGGGTGGTACAGCTGGTGAACCAGGTGTTCACAACATACGGATTTACAAACTACTCTAAAAAATTTTGTTTGATGTGTCAGATTTGTAACAAACATCATGCACAGGGGGCAATAAAGCCCAAGCAAGGGAGTTTCCCTACACCACCGTATCCATTTCATACTATCTGTATGGATTTCATAGAGTTGAATAAATGTGAAAATAAGAAGTATTGTCTTGTCATTATAGATATGTTTTCCAGATGGGTGGAAGCCTTTCCAACCAAAAATCCAGATGCAGCTACGGTGGCAAATGTACTTGTCAAGGAAATCATTCCTAGGTTTGGTATTCCGGAAAGAATCTACAGTGACAATGGTACAAACTTTGTAAATCAAACCATACAGCAGTTGAGTAAGCATTTTGGTATTTCTTTAAAAAATCATTGTGCATACCATCCGCAATCTGCAGGGCTAGTTGAAAGGCATAATGGTATACTAAAAAACAAACTGAGAAAATGAATAGCTGAGACAGAAAAAAAACTTGGTTGTACTGTTTACCCCTGGCACTGTTGAGCATGAGAACTGTCCCTACAGCAAAAGGATTGACTCATTTTGAAAAACTATTTGGAAGGGCTTATTATACACCCCAGTGGAAACTTCTCATGTCATCAGATCAGGAAGCTGATTTTACACTAGCTGAATATATGAAAAAGTTGTTGAGTTCTAAACATTTGTTGCAATCAAATTCTGTTTCAGATAGAAAACAAACCGAAACATCAGAAGTGGCAGTGACACCAGGAGACTGGGTGTGGATCAAAGTCGTCAAGCGAAAAAAATGGGCATTGCCAAGGTGGGAAGGTCCCTACCAGGTGCTTCTTTCAACACTCACTGCAGTCAAGATAGCAGAACAAGCTTCGTGGATACACCTGACACACTGCAAGCTGGTTAAGAACTTTGAGTTGGACAAAAATCTTACCTCTCCATTGGGGCCCTCAGCACAAAGTCTGGCTACAAAGGGGGGGGTCAGATCAATAGGACTGATCCGTCTCAATCCCAGTGAAGAAACCATCGGTGCTGAAGGTCCTATTAGGGTAGAGAGTAAGAGCACGTGTCCAAAGTAAAATGACGGAATCCAGTAAGATCCAAATACACCTACTTGGAAGAGCCGGAGAAAACAGAAATGCAGTACAACCGTTTCCACAAAAGTATTGCATAACCATCCTGATGACTGTACTAGTGACAATAATCTTTTTGTTGTGGTTTTTCCTTTTCTCAGCCACACAAATTGAGCTGAACAAGCATGCAGAGTGGCACCCGAACTTTAACACTTACCAGGCAATCAAATATGTGTATGCTGAAATCTTCAATGTTTCGAATTGCTGGATTTGCACAGCTTTACCAACAGCATATGGGGGGGTTACTGTTAACTTCAGTTCCCCTAGGAGCCAACAAGACCTGGGAAAACCTAATTCATGATACATCAGATGTCACATCACAAGATAAAGTAGCATTGCACTTGTCTGTTCGACAAAAGGGAACTGTGTGTTTTTATAAGAATGATACAGTCAAGGTAGATTGGAGCAATTGCAATGTGACTGTTCCCTATAGATGCTACACTAAACCTGATAACATCAGATCCTATTGCAACATGAGCTATGATACATTTATTGAACTGATGCATAGGACAATTGAAAAAGTAAAACATAATGCTGACCTCTATAAGCAACTGTCCATAATCCACAAAAAAATCTTTCATGCAGAGTCAGGGTATAGTAAAGTTACTACTAAAGTAGAAGATTGTTACTTTATATGCGGTAGAAAAGCATATAAATGGCTACCTGAGAATTGGTCCGGCAGTTGTTTTTTGGGGTACCTAGTTCCGGCCATACGACACACAGCAGTTTTTCCTCAAGGAAAAATTCGGAATGTTCGAGAAATCAAGAAGCCTGTCAATCCAGTGGGGCAAATCAATGCACGCTGGAAAAATCATCATGCTGTGGGCTTAGGGAACAATGGACTGTCACACATGGACTTGAGTGATACTGTTATATTGTGAGCAGGTGTACTGCCAGCATATGGAGCAACTAAATCAATTTGGGAACTGAGAAAATTGTCTAAGCTTCTCGAAATAATGAGCAATGCAACCTTTTCTGCCCTAGAATTGGTGACTGATGAACTGACTGCCATGAGAACAGTGGTGCTTCAAAATCGCATGGCTCTTAACTTCACCCTAGCGGCGAGAGGAGGTACGTGTGTTTTAATCCAGGAGGTGTGCTGTTCTTATATTTCTGACCACAAACATGAGATAGACAATGCCATCTTGAGGTGATGCAGCAGGTGTCAGCCATGACCAAACCAGGACCAAATCCATTGACAGACTTTTTCCAGAAATTGTTTGCGGGTTGGGGCAGCATCCTGATGAACATTCTGATTGCCATCTGTGTAGGAATAATCCTACTGGTGGTATGTGTGTGCTGCTGCATCCCCTGCATAAAAAGACTGATTAAAAATTTTGTAGACATTTCAGTTTCAGAAACCTTATACCAAGATGCTGAACTTGAAGAATTGCTAAAAAACTAAACATGCTTTCATGAGCTTAAACTGAATGACTCTCTTAACTGCAAACCCTGAGCAGGGAGAGGTTAGGGGAAGAAAAAACTGTTTATGCTTATATTGAAAGTAGAATAAAAGTATTAAGAGGGGGGAAATGTTAGAAAAATATATAATAGTAATATGCATGCTTAGTGCATTCGAGGTTTAAAAGGGTTAATACATTTATTCTGTTCACACTGCATGAATCTGCACAGCTATTAGAAACTTAACAAGAGACATTTCATTTCTGCTAATGTCATGAAAATAACAAGAGACATTTCATTTCTGCTAATGTCATGAAACTTAACAAAGAGATATTTAATTTCTGCTTATGCCATTAGAAACTATGCAGCTGCTAGAAGCTTTGATAAAGAAAACAATAGACGCTTGAAAGTGTAAACCATAGCCAGCATTACTTGTACCAAAGCTAGAAATGTACCTTGAATCTAGACAAAATGTAACACATGTATTAGAACTATACAACTGAAGAATTGAAAAGTTAAGGTGGGCTAAAATAAGCCCAAGGCCAGGTTGTTTTTCTCAAAATGTTTTTGCAAGATGGCAAATAATCTGACCATGTCAGCAATAAGTCTGGTAACATTTTCTGTGAAACATACAGAAAGCTGTGTCCAACTACGTCAGCAATAGAATAATAACATTTTCTGTGTGACATGAAGAGAACTGTATAAGAATAACATACTGATTACCAAAGGGCCAGACAAATCCTGTACCTACATGCTTTGTCTCCTTGCTGCAAGTAATAAAGGGTGCCTTGCTTGAACCTAACGTGCATTGGTCTTTGAAATTTTTTCCTTTTACAGCCAGTCATTGTCATGAACAGACAAGGTGATACGCTGTGGTGACCCCTAACCGGGGAAAGCTGAAAGAGAGAGAGAGAGAGAGAGAGAGAGATAGAATGGCCAGTCATTGTATAATGACAAAATATTACATAGTAAATATTGTTTAATATATAGTAATAGCATATATTCCTGTTAACTAATTTGAAATATTCTTAGGAGGTTAGCAGGTGGAAGAGAGTTTGGGGTTGCATGGGGTCGTAGGTAAGGAATCAGCTCTGGGCCCAACCAAAATGGTCCAAACTGTGACCAGCAATTCCTGAGGTTGACACTGGTTATAGTAAGTCACATACAATAAAAGCAAATTAGAGAAAGTGACTTTGTTCTTCAGTGGCCATTCTTTGTTGCCATTCAAATGTAAGTAGTTTTTTGGGGGGCCTAAACATGCTAAAGTTGGACCTATTGATCAGCAAAGCATCACACAATAATTTGCTAATTTTAAGACATATTAAGAAGGCAGGCTATAAAGTATAATTTTTACTGAATCTCATTTTTAACTGAAAGAGCAAAAGTACATAGAGACACAGCATACATTCTTCCAACCCTTCTGTATGGGGCCCCCATAATGCTCAATCTACAAACCACCCAAATGAACCTAATAGATCAGTGCTATTACAAAACTGCAACACTTGCATGCAACCTACCATACAGGTCACACAATTTCTTAGGCCTAAAAACCTCCTCTGGTTAGAACTCCCTCACTGTTTGTCTTACTGTGAATATGATGCACACTCTAATCTACAACCCTGAAAAATGCTCAAGCTCAGCCAATATTCTTACTCAACAATAATCCAAACAGAACCCTCAGATCAAGTTATCAAATCAACAAACTCAGCAGGAGGGTCTCTATTCTCATGTCACTTCTCAAAAATGTGAAATGTGATTCCATTCCCTGTAAGAGTAGAGTCTTCACATAAATCCTTTAAAAAACCCTAAAATCCATGTCATGGATAATTTGACTTGATCTTGCCCCCCCCCCCCACCTTCTCACTTAATCCTATATAACCTGCTCCAGCTTTTATTTTAGTTTATTTTAACCCAAGCTGGTGTTCTCTGCTTTCCCTCTCATTAGTACATCATCTCCTCTGGCTATTTTATATCTAAGCTCCTGTCTATCTTAGTCTGCTTGTGGTCTATAATCTTTCTTAATTCACAACATAAGATGCACTCGTTGTTAAATTTTGCTGAATATATGCTGCTCATATGTATTAATAAATTGTTGAATTTTCGGCTTATTTTTTGCAGCACAACTGTTTAAAAATTGTATTGCAAAAATGTATTTATTATTTTGTGTAAATTCATGTGGAGCTTTTATCCCTGGGCCTCCACTAAAAAGGAGCTCTGCCTAGTCAAATAATCCCCATAAATAAATAAATAATATAATATAATATAATAGTTTGTGCAGTACTCTGGGACTTCAAAAGTCACAGAGTTAAAACTGAAAGAAAAAGTAATAAGAACAATAATGATTATCATGCAAATCATAATGTGGGGTTGTAGTTTCAATAATCACGGCATCATGAATGAAGAAAAAGAGAAAACAACGTGATAAAAGTGCTCATAATTAAAGTGAAACAGCAAACATGGAATTGTGAGTTTTCACTGGTGTAGAAATCTAAGTACTCAGTAAAAATCAAAGATTTTCCATGCTGATGTATATTCACATAGTGTATTTCAAATTCTGTGTAGCAAAGGTGGCAGATGTTGCACATTAAGGTGTTGACCCTGGCACAAAAGCAAAGAAAATATGGATTCACTTGAGAATATGAGTCACTGGTAAAGTAGAAGCATTTCAAGGCTGACTGCATTACAGATCACAAAAACAAATAAAAATGTATCTTTGAATCTAAAATCTTTTAGTTACTCCTAATATTGAGTTATTCTTGACTTATTCATAGATGACCATTTTACAACATAACAGTGCAGTGGTTAACACTGCTGCCTCACAGTACTTCGGTCCCTGTTTCACTTGTTGGCTTTGCCTGAGGAACTTTTTGTGTAGATGTTGCACACCCTCTCTTTGTTTGAATACATTTTTGCTGGGGCTCTGGTGTCCTTCAGTAGGTGAATTCTTGATTATCCATATTGCCCATAGGTTTATGAGATACTTGTTCCTATGTGCATGTGTGTGCCTGTGTGAGTGAGTGAGAATGTGTGTGTCTGTGTTTGTATCCATGAGGCTATGGGTGCATGCCTGGGTTCCTGTGTGCATGTGAGTGGCTGTATGAGTGACCGTGTGTGTGTGTGTGTGTGTGTGTGTGTGTGTGTGTGTGTGTGTGTGTGTGTGTGTGTGCGCGCGTGCATGTGTGCGTGTGTGTGTGTGTGTGTGTGTGTGTGTGTGTGTGTGTGTGTGTGTGTGTGTGTGTGAAGCCTGTGCTTGTGTACATGTATGGGAGTGTTTGTTTTTGTGCCTGTGTGTCTAACACAGATTACTTTCTGTGCCTTGTACTCATTGTGTGCATGTGTGTGAGTGTTTGTTTTTGTATCTGTGTGTCTGATACAGATTACTTTCTGTGCCTTATGCCTGTTCTGTATGAATTCTTGTGAGTATTTTTTTTTGTCTGTGTGTCTGCCATGGATTACTTTTTGTGCCTTGTGCCTGGTCAGCGTGCATGTGTGTGTGTTTGTTTTTGTGTCTGTGTGTCTGGTATGGATTACTTTCTCTGCCTTTTGCCCATTCAGTGTGGATGTGTTTCTTGATTTTGTACCTGTATGTCTGACTTGGATTACTTTCTCTGTCTTGTGGCCATTCAGTGTTGACAAATGAAGCAGGTTTGGTATCAAATCTGGTATCTCCAAGTACTTGAAGCCTGAAGAAGCAGTGAGAAACTGTGAAAGTTTTTACCTAGCTAATAAAACAGACTTTATTTTAGACTTGTGGTTCTGGGATTCTCAGTCTTTTTTGTTTGCCATTCAGTGTTGAGACAGGCTGAGGCTTCTCCTGCATGATGTCAAAGTAGATTAATATTCAAGTCAGGGCTGTTTTGCTATGGACAATGTTGTGTCTTTCGGCTTTTCCCGGTTAGGGGTCGCCACAGCGGAACTCCGGTCCGCTAATGATCGGTAGTTGATTTTTTATGTGCCGAGTTACCAGCCCTGACGCACAACCTTCAACGAAGGTGCGCCCAATATGTATATAAAATATGGCAACTACTTATATGGGCTTGAGCAGCAGAGTGGATCAAGGGATTAAAATCTCTTCCTCACAAGCTCCAGGGTTTAGGATTTAATCTTTACTTCCTGTCACTGTCTGCCTGAGTATGCATGTGCCCCTGTGTCTTGCACAGGTTGTCTTCATGTACGTGGGGTTCTTCTGTCCCTTCTCTCAAAATAGGCTGGTTGATTTGCCAGTTTAAACTCTCCACTCATGTTAAGTATACCTCTGTAGGAAAGGACATGGTAGAAAAGAATCCAGTCTTATTCAGTTCACTTTTTTGGTTAATAAATAAATATAATTAAGATTAAAAATTGTATGACAGTAGTGCATACCATGCATTTTTATTGTAACAAGATGTCAGTGTATAAGATAAGTATATAAGCAGATCTGTGTATCCACACATTGTTCTCCTATTTATTGCCTGCCACTCATCCATCAGTGTGTTTCTGTTTTGGCAGGTTGCCTGTACCGCATCCAGTAATATTTCTGAGATTTCTGTGATTGTCAGTTTACTGAGGATAAGCAAATGCAGATACATATTATATAAACTTGACTAAAGTTATGACCTTTTATGCTAATGTGAATCTACAAAAATAGTAAAACTTCTAATTAAAATGTCACTATTAGATAATATTAACAAACATACACAATCCTGCAGGGCCACTAAACCAATGTACAGCTTCTATTCCTTAGCCCCTTTACTGTAGACAATGTTCATTGTGATGTCTCGCCACCTGTTGGCCATTGTATGATCTTACACAACCATAGAAATTCAGTCACTGAATGTTAATTACACGTGGTGGAGTGTGTCAAAATAATTAGGCAATTATTCAAGATTGCCAAAATGATAGGTGTGTGTGTATGTCTGTCTGTCTATCTGTGTTGGTTGGAGAATGAGGCAACAGAAAATGAAACTAAAGATGAAGAATCACACAGCAATGTAGACTTTGCTGCTGTGAATTTCAAAATTTATAAAATTTACAGTAAATCTACATGTGATCTTATCTTTAGATAACTTGTTTTTCAGTGATGACGTTTTATGCACCAGTTAACCTCATACATAACACAGTAAGGTGTAGTTTACTGATGACAGGATCATGTACCTCGTGCATAATAAGGCACTTGTGCTGGGTGTTCTTTGTGCCAGGGATGTGTTATCAGACAAGTATACTTTAGTGCAGCATATTACTCTACTTATAATAAAATGGGTCCCCACAGCAAAACAAATAAATACAAATAACAAGAGAAGAAACAAGAAATTATTGGAAGAAAGAGAAAAAAAAACAGTCCCTTAGATTAAAGTGCTTCTGAGAGCCTGATTCACTTAGGCACAGCTTTGCATGTGGGCAAGCACACACACACACACACACACACACACACACACACACACACACACACACACACACACACACACACACTCACAGATTCACACGTGCATGAATTACTCTTTTGCTTAAACGCTGGATAAAAGCACAGCAGTCAGCCATCTCCTTTATTCTGGATTCCCTCGCCAGTCATCGGTTCCACCTTCCTAGTGTCTTGTCTGACATATCCCTTCAGACTGGGTCCACATCAGTTTGGACATGCCAGGATTAAGCAGTAGGGGAGCATGCACAGATGTGCTCAAGGTACCCTGAAACAGCACTACCCTGATAACTGTGGAGGGCTTTTTTGAATGCTCTATCCAGTCGAATTCCCAGTGTACATTTCATTTGTGGATGCTTCTGGACAAATATCATCGGCGTTTGCCACTTACTGGCAGTTCTTGTCTGCAAACCTTGTCCCTCCCTCCAGAGACAGGTGAGCTGACAAAAAATTGTGCTCTACCCTTCCCCCAGCCAGCTCTTCAGGGATTGGATTTGCTAATCAGTCCCACATCACCTAGGTCATAGCCAGGGCTCCATTCTCTAGGACAATCAGCTAGCTTAGTAGGAGCATTTTACAGCCATAGATCTGCACAAAAAGTGATACTCAGCTCTCATGATATGGTATAGTCATTTGGAATACTTAACAGTCATTAGCAAAAGAAGTGACCCAGCTACATTCAGGTCTAGTTTTATTTCTATTATTTGTAGATCTTTTTGTACCTCCAAAAAGCACTACTGTGAATATGAGAGGATGTATCAAGCAATTATTTCTTAACTAATTTATTTTCTTTCTTGATTGATGAGAGCCCATTGGGATAATCTCTCTCTCTCTCACACACACACACACACACACACACACACACACACACACACACACACACACACACACACACGCACACATGCACACACACATAAACACATGTGTACGCAGGATTGGCATAATGGTTAAGTTATTTATCTCACAAACAAAAGGTACAGGATTTAATTCTCACCTAGGGTATGTGGCTAGGCTTTAAAAGGCTGCTGTGGTCATTAGCCTAATATGAACCTATGAAATACACACTATCCTGAGTGCTTGTGTAAACATGGACATACTTATTTGTTTAAATCTAAATTGCAGAAAGCAGCACATTTCACTCACATATGATGCATTCATATGTCCTGTAAAGCAGTCACCAGCAAAGAAAAGTATCTTAGCTGCTTTCATCTCCATTTTATTACTGTATTATCAGCACCTTTTTAACATCCAACACCCCTATATAGGAAATATGAGAAGGGGTATCTAAGAGATTATTGATTTATTTGTTTACATCTGCTGAGTGATTAAATTGCACAGACTAAGTTTTTGGCCTTTATTCAGGGAAGACCTGAATGGTATTCATACAGAACAGGGTAATCTTAGCTAGGGCATCATGTGGCATCATGTGGAACTCCCCTAATCTTCTTCAAGTAAGTGACATGGCAGAACGCAGATAGGTCACCTGGTATCCTAGGTAGTTCCCACAATGGTGTATTCTCACCCTGACTTGACTTTATTTAAGCTTCTATACTTCTGTAACCATAGCAAGCTGTTACACACTGCACTTCAACTGTAAATGCAGTAAATGAACGCTTGTACTGCACTCCTACCCCATCAGAACCTGGAGATCATACCCCCAGCAGCTTGCACCTGGATCAGCCAATTCCATCACCCCACCAGTGTGCCATGGGGTCATTAGCATACACATGAACTTTACCACTTCAGACAGATGTGACCAAGTGTAATGTGTCTTTTAAAGATCAACACCTCAGCAGTGCTGCACACTACTTGTAATGTACTGCAGTGTCAGTCTGAATATTAATCCAGGTGCCTTGTGTAGGGAAAGAACCCACAACCTTCTGATGTTTCTGGCATTGGAAACAAACATATAAATAAGCATGTTAACTGTGGAGTCATTTTTGCAGTTATGTGCCATGAATTTAGTATTGCATTATAGCAGGGGACTTGTAAGTCAGGCAATAGTGAGGGAATTCTACAAACACTGTGCTCTGTCTGTTAAACACTACAGTGCACTGCATGTTGTCCTTAGTGTTGCATGTTTAACACATATGCCCCTTATGGAAATTTGAAGCAAACAGAGAAATATTTCTGTTATCCAATTGACAAAGGAAAAAAACTGAAGAGACATTTACACACATGCAATGTCCTGCTACACATTTCAGTTATGATATTTAAATAATATAAATGGAGAAATAAAACTCTCATGTTACTACCCTCCAATATCCTTGCATTTCTAAAAATAAGAATCAGAGTACAAAGGATTAATCCAGATAAAATCCCTTTAGATAGCATATCTGGGAGATTCTGTCTCTGATACCTTCCATGTAGGAGGAATAAATATCCCTTATTTAAGGTTCATGTAGTTTATTCAGATAAGTAGGTAGATGGACAAGTGCTCGTGATCTAATTAGAGCAAGAACACTCTCCCATCTATTTACTTAACTGAATTCACTCCTTGAACCTTCAACAAGGTATCTTTATTCTTCCCACAGGGAGAATATCAGCGCGACAGTCTTCTAGATCTACTAGCAAACATGATTTTATCTGGACTAATCCTTTGCACTCTTTTTCTTGTAAGTCCTGTTACCCTCTGGGTCTCAGGTGGGATACCAGACCTGTGTTGGGCTTTCTGGATTCTCTCTATGTTTTGCATTTCTAAAAACAGAACGATATAGACAATTTTATTTAACTGTACTCTTGCAAGATATCTGTGCTATTAAGCAGATTTCATTTTGACATTGTATTTAAAATCTGCCACAATCCAAATCAGCACAAAGACTATTTGTGAATGAATCTGTATAGATAGATAAATATTTCAGGCCAGGTTACCATAGACTTCATGTCTCTAGATCCCTGCCTTTTTCCATGGTTTCTTTCTTCCCAGGATCACCAGATTTGGGGAAACATATCCCTCTTCTGCCCACCCGTTTACTCCAGCAATGGCTTATCATCTTGACCCTGGGATAACACTGGGGTTCCACAACAGCCATGTGCTCAGTCACCCAGAATATTCAAGCAGGTGGCTGCCTCATTAATCCATCCCCACCATGCTCACTCGAGCATGTGCCCAAGCAGCTAATCAGACTTGGGACACATGAGTTATAGACATGGCTTTGCTCCTCTGAAAAAGTGGAGTGTAAATATTATTATAATTTTGTAGTATCTTGTGTTGCTGTTTTTATTATGGCTAACAAATCAGTAGTGTGAGACCCAAGCTTAACAATTGTTAAGATCTGTTCCTGCACTAGTAGCTAAGACATGACAGTGCCCACCAACAAATCACATAGGAAGAACTCAAAACACAACTTTGCTTCTACTTGTTGTGCCTGCAGTCTGTCCCTGACTTTCTGTCAAAATATTGCCCTGACTAGTGTTGATATCCTTTAGACAGTGTTCACCAAGTGTTTTGCTAGCTTTGAAAGCCAACAAAACACTTTGCATATTTCTTTTTTTTTCTTTTTTTCTGTAACTAGTAGTATATGGAGCAGAAAAAGCTCCATGCACTACAAAGAATTATGACCTGGTCTGTGACTGTAACCATGTTATTACATCTTCACTGATGCCAAGATTCACCTCTTGTGTTTTGCCCTACTCCCCATTTCTGTTCGAGTGCCCCAAGGTTCTATACTTGGGCCACTCCTTTTTATCTTATTCACAAATAACCTTAGCTCAGCTACTGACCAAGCCTCCATTGTCCAATATGTTGATGATGCTACCCTTGTATGTTCTTCCCCCTCCCCCTAGAACTCCAATTTAAAATGCAATCAAGTTTTGAAAACATAGAAAAGTACCTATCTGAACATCAACAAATTCTAAATACAAATAAAACAAAATTAGTGATCTTCAAAAATAAAAAATCCAAACCATGTCAGCCCCCCAGCAATCCTCTCTTCTAATGGTACCAAAATAGAACCAACAACTCACACTAAACTTCTAAGAGTCACTACTGATGAGAATCTAAGTTTTGATAAACTTGTCGCCTTGACTATCAAAAACATTCACATCAAGCTTGGCACCCTATACATGGCCAGACCATATCTTACAATGTCAGATTAGCCACTGCTCAGTCCCACCTACTTTCTCCCTTCCTCTATGGATCTCATATTCTCACTAATCTTCGAAAGCCTGACCTAAATAATCTAGAATTCTATTATAACAAGATTGTCAAGTTTGCTACCAATGTCCCACACAGGACTCATCACTCTACTGTCCTTTCTCAGCTTAACTGGCTAAAACTCCCTAACCTTATAGCTCTCAACCAACTCACCATGGTCCATAAGCTACTCCACTAATTCAACTCCTGTCCTGCTCTCTCCAATCTTGTCCAACCTAGTCACAATCCCAGGCCCCTTAGATCATCCTACAAACTAATGCTAAGGGTCACCCACTCCCACAACTCTCACTGTGACTGCCTTTATTCTAATAAAATTTCCAAACTATGGTATAACCTTCCTCAAAAGATATCTAAAAACCCATACTATCATGAGTTCAAACTACTACACAACCACCTGGCTTCATTGGGTTTGCTCCTGTCATTCCCCAGGCTAACTACTCAAACCCTCCCTCCTCTATCTGCTCAAACACCTCTCTCTGCTTCTTTTGTTCTTCACCCACTTCTACATCTTATCTCCGCCCTCACTAACTTCTCTTGCTTCACATTAATCTACTACTGTTTTGGCACCACTTGGAATATGCTGTATTCATAATTGCACACTGCTGGACACTGTAACCTTTAAGCCTGCAAAACCCAAAACTGCTCGTCATGCATCAACTTGTAGAGCATGTACTCGGGGAATACTCTGTATTCATTATTTTTACACTGTTGTACTGTGTAACCTCATGCCTGTACAATCCTACAAAGTTTTCTTATTTAACTTTTAAATTGCATAATATGTAGTTTAATAACACTTTTGTTTGTAGTTTATGTTAAAATCAATACCTGAATCTGTGCTTGTTTGTAACTAAGTGCACTGTTTTAATATTTGTGCTTGTCTTTAATGGCTGTCTTTTGGCTTTTCCCGGTTGGGGATCGCCACAGCGGAACTCCGGTCCGCTAATGATTGGCAGTAGATTTTTACGGTGCTGAGTTGCCAGCTCGACGCCCAACCTTCAAAGAAGGCACACCCATTCATGCACACACCTACCTGGATGTCTTTAATGTCACTTGAATGTGGGGAGGACATGCAGACTCCACACAGAAGGCGCTCCAGCCAAGAATGGAATGGGAGAGCCTCTTGCTGTGAGGCGACAATGCTAACCACTGCACCACCGAGTTTGTCTTTAATATCAAATGTAAATGATGTGCTGTTTTCTGGTGATTTTCTCCCCGGGCCTCCGCTAAAATCACGTCACTGGCCCAGTCGGACTATTTCCTAGTTAACAAATGTAATAAATAAATAAATACAAATTTCTTGGGATCTATGTCTCAAACATATAACAATATGTTTATAGATGAACACTAGGCTAATTCTCCTGAAGGGCCACTTTAAGCCTAGACAACATCCCATTATGAGAATCACACCCTGTACCTTACATTTATGAGCCAAAGATCTTAACTATTATGCCAAAGCTACCCACCATCAGAGATCTGCTCAATATCCTCTATATAGGACGTTATTAGGTAGGCTAAGGTACTGTGCATTAAAAGTTCAGAATAATGATTTATTAAATAGCAAAGCCAGTGGACAGTATCAGAAAAAACTTGAAATGATTACAGCTGAATGAAAAATGCTGCAAAATATCTACTTAGACCTGCAGTGACATCTTTTTTGTACTACTGAACTATAACTGCTAGTCTTTGCAGCTGCAGATTCAACACCTGGATTTGCAGGATAGGGATGTTTCCCATTTGATTTGCAACTCCAGTGCATGAACTTTGGTCATCATGTTACAGAACAAAACATCCAGTGAAGAAAATGAAAAAGTAGATAGGCTTACAGAAAGAAAGAAAGAAAATAAGAGAAATGTAAGGTTTTAATACAAGCTCATGGGCTGCATAGATCCTTAGGAAATGGGATGGGATGGAAATAGGGGAATCATGTGTATAACAATTTCATCCAATGGCAGACAATTTTAAAAACCTGCTATAGAAAAATGATAAGCAATGTAGTGATTATGATGCAAACTCAGCATTTTGGATACCCCAAACCTTTTGCAAGTTTTGTACATATGGGTTTCACTGCCAAGAATGTGCTAACATAACATTAGATTCTATATCAAGAAAGTCAAAACAAGGTCAATCTTTATTGACTTTAAAGACTCAGACGTGCTTATGTGTCAGTTAAATGAAAAATGTTGACAGTTCAGATAAGTGTGAATGCAAAAATGTTTACTTAAGGAAAAGTATAAAAATATGAAGTAGTGGAAAATATTTTCAACAGGTATACATTTTTCTCTGAAGAGAGGGCCTCACTAACAAAGAAAATCTGTGGCCATTACTGAGAACTAATAAAGGACAGAAAGGCTGATCAAACAAGTTAACAATGACTGAAGTAGTAATAGTAAAGAATGATTTTCTAATATGAAAGCCTCAGAGAGGTTATTAGATATTAACTTAGGAAAGCAAACATTGCCTATTTTGGAGCTTTCCTCAATCATGATATCTGCCAAGGAAGTGACATTATTGCGGCTGACAAGAATGCATTATCGTCTGGGCTTTGAGACTTCATTTTCCGGTTGGTGACTTACTGCATGCCTTTATTTTATGATACTTTACAATGAAAATGAGAAGAGAGGTCCCTATAGAAGTTTCCCTGATACTGAACAACCCTAGCCTGTTTTGAGAAGGAAGCTATATATCTATGAAAACGGAATAAAAACTTCAGTGCTGAAATGTATATGTACTTGTTTCAGAGGTACAACATTAGTCATTTATACTGCCAAAAGTTACTGTTTCTTTCTGAATACATAAGCCAGTTTCATCAGACAGCAATTATTCATTAAGAATTTTATACCAATCTATGTGTGAGGTCCCAAGTGATCCTTTAAAGCCATTTTAGATTCACTATTTTAGTATAATTGGAATACACTAAAATCCATGTCTCTAGACTCTGCAGTCTCCCACTTCAATTACAATTTCCCAAACATCCTTAATGACTTAGTGTAGCTCCAGTCTGCAATAAAAGAGTGAAATCCAAATATGCTCTATGGCTAACCAAGGAAACAAAACAGCTAATAACAGGACATGACAAAGCATGGAAAGAAAGCAATAAACATATGACTTAAAACTCAATGCAGGTATTTAGATACCTAAGAAAGCTTACTAAATTCCATCCTAAACTAGATAAACAAACCTACTATAATAAACTTCAACACAATCATAAAAAAACCCTAAAAATTTCTATAGGTTACTATACTCCACCCCATCCAAACTACTACTCCTTCCCCAACAACCAGTAACTCCATTGAATCAATCTTCTTCCAGTTCAATGACTACTGTATGCAAACTATACTGTCCTTTGTTAACATTGACCTTACCACTTCTATCTCTCTCAATCAATAAACAAATCCTTATTTCTCCCATCACTTCAACCTCACATAACTACCCCTGGTATACAAAGCTTAGACAAATTGAAGCCCACCACCATGGCTGCTGCCAAACTGTCATCAGAATATCTAAAACTGCTTGCTGATGCCATTGTTTTCCCCATCTCTATATTGTTATGTAGGTCCATATTTAACCAATATGTTCCTGCCATCTGGAAACATTCCTATATTATTCCATTACACAAAGGGGGTACATCAACTCAATTTAACAATTATAGACCCATAGCTGCCCCCTCCCCACTTTGAAAAATCCTTGAAACATGTATCCACACACACACACAGCTCATGCAATATTTAAGCTCCAATTAACTACTTTCCAAAATACAGCATGATTTCAGACCCTTTCACAGTACAACTACTGCCATGCTGCATTTACTAACACTAACTTAAGTCAACAATGCTTTTAAACTTGCTTCCAACAATATATCCTTACAATATTGAATACAAAATAGCTGCTTGCTATTATAAAATTGCTAAATTTGTTATTAACTCAACACATAGAACCCACTACTGTCAAGCCCTGAGACAAGAACTAAGCAACATCCTAAAACATTCATAATTAGTATTGGCATACAGACTTACTTAATGCTCAGATAAATGCCCCAAACAAAAAATATCTCACTTTCTTACTCCCCCACAAGACACCTCCACTCTGCTGATAAGTTCTTATTAAAAACAAAGTCTAATAACTCACTTCACTCCTTCTTTGTCTCAAAAATATGGAACACCATCCTAGAGGACATCAAACGTGTTGACAAACTGCCACATTTTAAAGGCTTGCTCAGACTTACATCTGAATAAATCCTGGTCATGCTGATGAGCATGCTCAGCACTAATATATATAGTGATATCTGCATTGCTTACTGTACTTATTTCCTTGTTTCACTTGAAAGAAAGTTACTGTTTGTCGTTTTTGCATTTAAGTTACCTGTAACACATTGCACTTAAGTTACCTGGCACTTGCTCACTAAAGCAATTATATAAGTCAGCACTAAAAATTAAAAGCACTACACCCTCACTCCCCACTGGCCCTTGTTTTCAATTATTAAGGAATTCCCAATATTATTCTAGCATGTCCAAAGGTCAGTTGTCAATCTCCTCTCCGGTCCAGCTGGTGAATCTGGGAATCTTGAGGCAATGTTACAACTGCCTCATGTACACAGACAACCCTCTCCTCCTCCCAACAAATTCCAACACATGTGAGAGATGCAACCATATAGCCAAACTGGAGGCTAAGCTCTCTCAACTCAGTACTGGCATAACCAGTCAGGAGGAGAAGGAAACCACACTCACTACAATTCCAGTCTCACATAGACCTACCACGACAGCAAACCAAACACATAATCACACAAAAACATACTCGGAGGCTCTAAATAAAGATCTGCCTAAGCAGCAGAGACCTCCAAAGCAGACACCCAAGCAACTGCTACCCCAAAACAAAACACGTGCAACACATATCTCACAAAGCCAGTGTGCCGAACAGTCACAGCCCTTAAGACTAAACAACACACCTGATACACTTGTAATAGGTGACTCTATCGTCAGGCACACTGACGTCCCACTCACCAGGCTGAACAAGGAGAGGGTCACAGTGAGCAGCCTGTCGGGCGCTAGGATCCGCCACATAACACAAGCACTCGGGTCACTCCAAGGCAAGTACAAATATGACTCAGTCATTGTCCATGCTGGTGTGAATGACCTGAGATGTACCTCCCTGGACTACATGAAAAGAGACATAAAGGAGCTCTCTGAGCATGTAGCCCAGGCAGGTATGACCCTGACCTTGAGTAGCATCTTACCCTCACCAAGAATGATGCCACAATATGAAGACAAGATGATCAATTTCAACAATTGGCTTAAGTACTGGTGTCATTCAAAGGGGATCCAATGCCTGTCAGCTTGGGATGATATGCTCGACAAGCCACGATGCTTCGCTAGGGACAGCTTGCACCTGTCACCCCTGGGCTTTCGGATATTGGCAAAGGCTCTTGCTACCCCCATAGTGCCTTTTTTAGGCAAGGCTCAAAAGACAAACCCACCTCCATAGGTATCACAAGGGATAAGAAACTAAGAGTAATGCTACTCAACGCCAGAAGTCTAAACCTCAAGATGCACGCACTCAAAACTTTCCTTAGCATGGAGAACATCGATATCTGTGCAGTAACAGAAACCTGGTTCAGGGCTCCCGAGAGCACCCCAGCACTACCAGGTTATACCTCATACCATGCTTTTCTGCCCCAAAACTTGGACCGAACCACAAAAGGAGGGGGAGTATCGATATTCATCAAAGATACCCACACCTCCAGGTTGGTGGCAAAGCACGAAGCATCAGAGACTATCCATGTGCAAGTAACAGTGGGTAAAACTGCCTTCCAGTTTATAGCCTGCTACAGACCACCCTCCCAAACCCAGGAACCCCACTCGGCCTTCCTGAGAACACTGGAAAATATGAAGGTCTCTCCAGACACCATTATATTGGGCGACTTCAACTACCCAAACATAGACTGGGAGCATTACTCTAGCTCCAACACCCTAGCCCAAAGGTTCCTAGAATTTATAAACTCCAATGCTATGGAACAACTTGTTACCACTCCCACAAGAGGGGAAAACATACTGGACCTGATCATCACCAACATGGGGACTCTATGCTCCAGACCAGAACTGTATCCCTCACTGGTAAGATCAGACCATAAACTAATCTCACTGGATATTCACATCCCGACCCCACCCCCTGCCCAGAAAACCACAGTGAAAAACTTCTCTAAAGCAAATTTCACACTCCTCAAAACCGAGGTGGAATCCTTCAAAGCCCCCGGGCCTGTGGAAAATACGGCCCAGACCACAGAATCCTTTATAAACGCATTCTATGAACACCTTCAGGAATGCATGGATCATGCGATCCCAAATAAAACCAAGACCCAATCCTCCAAAGGCAGACGTCCTGTCTGGGGGACCCTAGCCTTAAACAAACTATACAATAGAAGGAGGAAGCTACTAAATGATAGAGCAAAATCCCAAAAAGGGAAGGCATCACTGATCAGTATTAGCAAAAAACTATGGGCACTCATAAAATTGTCTAAGGCCAGCTTCGAGAGGAAAAATTGCACAGGACACTAAGGATAATCACAAGGCTTTCTTTAGTTATGTTAGGAACCTGGTTGGTAATTCCCAGATATGCTCAGAATTAGTCCAAAATGACAAAAAATACACTGAACCCACAGACATTGCCAACATCCTAGCTGACAGGTTCAGCGCAAACTTCTCCCCCCCTCCCCACCAAAAGGGCAAATATCTATCCCAGCAGAGTGCTGCCCCCCTGACATCTCAGATGCTCAGGTAAGAGCCGCCCTCTCCAAAGCAAAAAACACAGCATCAATGGGACCAGACGGTGTCCCGGGCTGAGTCCGACATGAACTCCAAGAAGAGCTAAATCCAAACATAAAACTACTGTTCAATCTCAGCCTTACTACAGGATATGTGCCCAAAGAGTGGCGTACAGCAACAGTGGTCCCTCTCCACAAAGGTGGTGCCTCAACGGATCCTGGAAACTATTGCCCCATAAGCCTGACTAGCTTGGTCTGCAAAGCTATGGAAAGGATCATCATGGACCTCATAAATAAAGATATTAGAGACGTACAGACACTGGATCCTACCCAGTTCGGCTTTGTTAAGGGCAGATCCTGCCTCTTAAACCTGGTCGATTTCTTTGAAACAGTCACCAAGGCCATTGACGAGGGGAAGGTGGTCCACACAGCCTACCTGGACCTCGCAAAAGCCTGCGATACAATACCCCACTCGGGCATTATAGATAAGCTCACCAGCTTAAATATAAACCCCTATGTCACTAGATGGATTGCAAACTGGCTCAAGGACAGAACCCACATGGTTAGAATTGCTGGAGCCATGTCAGACTCCAAACCAGTTACAAGTGGTGTCCCACAAGGCTCAGTCCTGGGACCTCTCTTGTTCGGTATATATTTCTCGGAGGTACAGGCCAACACGGAAGGACTGTGGTTTGCAGATGATTGCAAACTGGGCGCCATAATCGACTCTCCGGCCGACACAAGCATCCTCCAAAAGGGCCTCATAGAAACAGACAACTGGTGCCAGAGCCATGGCCTCAAGCTAAATGCCAAAAAGTGTATAGTCATCCCTTTTGGCAAAAACAAAGTGCCCACAAATTACCACATAGGTGGTAATCCATTAAGTACAGAAGAAGTAATTAGGGACCTGGGGACCCAAGTTGATAGCAATCTCTCATTTGACAACCACATGGTCAAAGTGGTTAGAAAAACATTTTATATAGCCCACCTAATCATGAAGGGATTCACATCTAGATCAGGGGAGGTCATCGTGCCTCTTTACTCATCCCTCATCAGGCCCATAATTGAGTACAATGCCCCTTTTGGGATGTACCTTACCAGACACCTGCAGCAACTGGAAAGACCCCAAAAGTACCTCACCAAGAGGATCAAAGGGCTCAAACAGATGCCATATGCTGCCCGGTTAAAGAAACTCCAGCTCTACTCAGTGGCATACCGCCTGTTCAGAGGCGATCTGTGCCTGATGTATAAAGCCATGTCCAACCCAGAATTAATGGACATGCTGCACCTCAGAAAATCTAAATCCCATCGAGCTATGCTCTCGAGGGACTTAAACTTCAGCACTGAAATAAATAGGACATGCTGGAGGGACAGATTCATAACCCAGAGGCTCCCTTTACTCTGGAATAAAATCCCAGTCCAGGTTAGGCAGAGTCCCTCATTGACTCTCTTCAAGAGGAATCTTGATGAGTGGATGGGAGATCGTAGGTTTACCCTGGGTATCACTTCTGTGTCACTGTTAGACAGAGGCACATTATACTAACCTCGAAAAAGGGCATAGCAAAATAAATTTAAAATGGGTGGTGAAAGCCAAACACATTCTGGCTAGGCTTATAAATGCCCTAGGGCAGATAGCCTAGTATGAACCTATGAACCTATGAACCTATGAACCTAAGCTGACTCTTCAGTATCCCAGCATGTCCTCCATCTTTCTTCCCCATTTTAAGCCACTCTCTTTCCAATCATACAGACCTTTCTATCTTCTTTTTATCACTTTGCCTAAGTCTTTTCTAACTTCTTATCATTTCTACCACTCTCTAAACTCTAGCAATAATCTCAAAATGCCTGCACTTCTTTGCAGTGCTTACATAGATACACCCTTGGCAATAAAAGTAAATACTTTAAAATACTTCTGTAGCATGACTAGCAGATACTCAAATGTTGGTTATGGCACAGTACTGAACCACCTGTAAACTTATGCATGTAGTAGTGTGATAGATAGACTGTACGTGTATGTGTAGTATGCCATTGTAATTTGTACTTACATATACAATATGTAGACTAATGGATCTTTTCTCCCCAGGCTACAATCAATTAGCCAATCAATCAATCACTCAATCACTCAATAAATAAATATGCTCAGCTATGCTTTACCACTCATTTAGCAATTCAGTTTATAAAAAAGGTGATGGATCCAGGAATGAGGTGCGATAAAAGGAGAATCAAGGGCTGACAACAACTAGCAATACATTCGTAAGGTGCTTAGCTGTTTGGCTCCTGTAGCTGTGACAACGATAGAGGGTGTTGGCTCTACAAGAGATTTGGAAAGCTTCATTGAACAAAATGGGAGCTGCTAGTATATTATCTAGTTACACAAGAAAAGACAGAATGAGTCTGAAGAGCACGCAACATGGAGCTAATAGACCAAATCGGATGGGAAAAGGATGGGGCAAAAGAAAGAAGACAAGAGGGCATTGCCAGAAATTTTTATAGGAATGCAAGTAAGGACGTAGAAGGTACAAAACTGAATACACAAAAGTGAGGACAAGGAGAAAGACTACATCTTGGAAGGATTCAGATAAGAGTGACAAGTGATGAAGGAGAATAAGTGACAGAGGGTGCTGTCTGATACCAAAACAGAAATAAAGAAGTAGGCAAGAAAAATTGTAACTCGCGTGGGAGAGTCTAAAGGTGAAAGAGAGAAAAGAATAGTAACGTTTTCCAAGAAAAGTACAGGATCTGTGGAATGCGTCAGATGCAGCACATAGTCAGGCACATATGAGAGCTTGGGTGATGGAAATGTGGGGAAGGTTGCAACTTGGAGTGGTAGGGGCATGAGGAAGGAAGAAAATAATATGGCAGCCATGACAGCCAGTGTGGGGATAGAGAAGAAAATTTTGATGAGTGGAGACTCGGTCATCAAGGGAGTATGTATTTTGGCATAAGAGAAAGGAGATGCCAGACTTCAGTGAAGTATTAAAGCATGGGTAGATGAGATCCAGGTGGTCACCAAGGGGGTGATAGGCACATGCTATAATGCTTTTATGTACTGAATATGTGTTAGGTGGAACATTCTGGCAAGGGAAAGCAGTGCAAGGAGATGGCAAAGAAGGCCTGGACGTAGCTTTTTCAAACATCTTGCCTATGCCAGTATCCAGCATGCATAGGACAGTGTAGATTAGCAAGCCTGATAAGCAGTTGTTGAAGTATAGAATGGAGAAGTGAGTACGACTATATAACAATGGGAAGAGCAAGCAGAGGGCCTGTATCAGAATGTACTCTATCTTAGCTCAGAAGGGACAGAGAAACTTAGTACTGGCTTAAAAAGGAACAACTTGATGATTGTGTCTTTAAATTAAGATGGAAGAAGTAGGGCTGGGGCGCTATCACAGAAACAAAAGAGAAGGGTAGGTATTCTTTCAGTAGATAGCAGATAAAAAAGGATGCAAGATATAACAGTGGAGCAAATCAGGGTGATTTCAAGACAAGATTGGACAATAGTACTATACAGTGCAAGGAGTCTGGGTAAGAAAAAGCAGGAAGTGCTTACTAAAATAAAAAATAAAGAAAAAAACACATTTCATAGTCAACATAAAATCAAGTATAAATGCATATAAGAAAAAATACACAATAGTAAAGAAATAACTTCTACAGCCTATTCATAAATGAGGAAGACGGGTAGCTAGAAGCAATGATGCACACAAGTGAGGGTGGACATTGCTGATGTTGAAGAAACTTGAGCCAGGGGCAAAACAGAGTGGGAAGTGGAGATGCCTAAGAATAAGGTGTTTAGGAATGACAGAGAAGGGATAGATGAAATTCATAGATTCCAATGCCTTGGATCAACTTTTCCACACCCCCACCAGGGGCAGCAATATCCTAGACCTGGTCATTACCAACATGGGCAACCAGTGTTCCACACCAGAGGTCAATTCCTCGTTGGTCAGATCCGACCACAAGCAAATCACCCTAGGCATCCACATCTCACCCCTACGCCCCCATTAGGGAAACCACCGTAAAAATTTTCTCCAAAGCCAACTTCACCTTCTTAAGACAGAACTGGTAAACTTCACGACACCCATGCTGATGAACAATAGAGATATGACTGCTGAATCCTATACAGTTGCACTTTATAAGCACTTACTAGAGTGCATGGATCATGCAATCCCTAACAGAACCAAGATGCTATCCTCCAAAAAAAGGAAGCCAATCTGGTGGTCCCCTGCTATAAACAAACTCTATAACAGAAGAAAGAAACTGTTGCAAAAAAGAGTAAAATCCCGTGACTGGAGGAACTCCATGGTCAGCCTCAGTAAGAAGCTGTGATCCCTCATAAAATCCTCCAAAGCTAGTTACGAAAACAAAATCGCCACTGATTTTAAAGACAACCACAAAGCATTCTATAGCTATGTCAAGAAACTCAATGGCAACACTCAGATCTGCTCTGAGTTACAGCACAATGGCACTAAATATACAGAACCAACTGATATTGCCAACATCCTGGCAGATAGGTTCAGTGCTAACTTTACCCCTCTCTCATCCCCTAAAGGGCCCATCTCTATACCGGAAGAATGCAAAGTACCTGTAATCATGGCTGCACAGGTAAAAAACACACTCTCCAAAGCCAAGAACACAGCATCCATGGGACCTGACAACATCCCAGGCTGCGTTCTGCATGAACTACAGAACAAACTGGCACCCCCACCTAAGTACCTTGTTCAATCATAGCCTCACCTCAGGCTTTGTGCCCACTGAATGGTGCACAGCAACGGTTATCCCACTCCACAAAGGGGGAGCCACCACAGACCCAGAGAACTACTGCCCCATTAGCCTGACGAGCCTGGTCTGCAAGGCTATGGAGCGCATCATCATGGAACTTATAAACAATGACATTGGTAATCTCCAAACTCTGGATCCTACCCAGTTCGGGTTTGTAAAAGGCAAATCATGTCTCCTAAACCTGATAGACTCCTTTGAAGCGGTCACCAAAGCCATAGGTGAGGGTAAGGTGGTACACACAGCCTATCTAGATATTGCCATGCCTTTCGACACCATCCCCCACTCTGGAATTATAGACAAACTCACTAAACTAAGTATAAATCCCTATGTCCCAAGATGGGTTGCCAACTGGCTCACTGAGAGAACTGACACTGTGAAAGTAGCAGACTCTAAATCCAACTTTAGACCAGTGATAAGTGGAGTACCACAGGGTTCAGTCCTAGGTCCTCTCCTGTTTGGTATCTACTTCTCTGAAGTACAGGCTAACACAGAAGGTCTTTGGCTAACAAAGTTCGCAGATGACTGCAAACTAGGAGCCATAATCAAAACTCCTAACGATGTGGACATCCTACAAAAGGGCCTCACTGAGACAGATGCCTGGTGTCAAAGCCATGGCCTCAAGCTCAATGCCAAAAAGTGCATTGTCATCCCTTTTGGTAAAAACTCTGTACCCATGAACTACCACATAGGCGGTAGTCTACTTAACACCGAAAGTGTGATAACAGACCTTGGGACACAGGTAAACAGTAGTCTCTCCTTTGATAATCACATCGCCACAGTAGTCAGGAAATCCTTCTATGTGGCACACCTCATCACAAAAGATTTCTCATCCAGGAAAAAAAGAGGTCATTGTTCCCCTCTACTCATCACTCATTTGCCCCATTATAGAGTACAACACTCCTTTTGGTATGTACCTCACAAGACATCTACAACAACTGAAAAGGCCACAGAAATACCTCACAAAGAGGATTACCGGCCTCAAACAGATGCCCTATGCAGACAGTCTCAAAAAACTCCAGCTTTACTCTGTCGCATATCGCCTACTCAGAGGTGATCTCTGTCTAACATACAAAGCTATGTCAAACCCAGAGCTAAAACGACCAGCCAGTAATTCCACCAATTTATTAAAAACACAGCTCTAACGTCTCGGCTCTCCACACAAGCATTCAAGGAATTAGAATTGAATTAGAATACATTTATAATAGTTAATTCTTTTGTCAGTATGTTATTAAATATTTTCGTTATATAGACGGCTTGATTTTTGGATTGTTAGAGCATGTAAGAGATATAAATAACAAAAAACTAGAAAGCTCTATAGCTGTTCATTTTGAACGCTTTCATAATAGTAATAGTGTAGGTTTACAGGGCACTGTTTTGGAAAAAATTAAAGTATCAGTGTTTGATTTATGTTTTTTAAAAAAAAGGCTTTTGACTAAAGAATCCCTATATATTCTTAAATTTAATACTTTGTATCCATATGGTCTTAATGAAGAGCTTAATTGGAAATGTTTGATTTAATGATGTAATTAACTAATTGTTTGATTGAACACACTATATGAGGCAAGTTCCTGTAATGCATTTTTACTCCTTGAAGGCTTATGTGGAGAGCTGAGATGTTAGAGCTGTGTTTGTGTTCTTAATAAATTGGTGGAATCACTGGCTGGCCATTTTTGCTTTGTTCCAGTTCAGTTTGTGGTTTTTAGTCAAACCCAGAGCTGTTGGACATGCTCCATGTAAAGAAATCCCAATCCCTCCAAGATACACGCTCTAGGGACCTAAACCTTGTCACCACAATAAACAGAACATGCTGGAGGGATAGATTTCTGTCCCAGAGACTTCCTATACTCTGGAACAAACTACCTATCTATAACAAACAAAGCTCCTTATTAGCACTCTTCAAGAAAAATCTTGATGATTGGATGGGAGATAGGAAATTCATCCTGGAGATCACTTCTGTGGCTCTGCTTGACAGGGGCACAGGAAAATAATTTTCTTGGGTGGCAAAAGCCAGGGTACCGTTTGGCTAGTCATATATAGGCCCTAGGGCCAATAGCCTAGTACTTACCTATGAACCTATGAACCTATGAAGAAAGAATACCAAACTTGAATAAAGAAAACTAAATGTGAGGAATAGCACCCTGTGAAAGGGGCACAGGAGTAGGTATGGTCAGAACCATGGTTAGATGCTCTGGAATTTATAGAAGTCAAAGGAAGAGAGCTGGTGGAATAGTACAGTGCATGCAAATATCAAAAAGGCTGAAGGAGGGAGTAAAGTAGCGGGGTAGGAAAAAGAGGGCAATACTTCTGGGTATCTACATATGCCCAGAGAAGATGTGGTGACTCTGAGCTCCATGAAAGGTAGTATTGGTAGTTGACTGAGGTCTTGAACCATGACTTGCTCTCCCCACTTCTACAGGACTGTAGTAAAAAAGTAAAAAAGTGTGGATGTTTTTCTCACCAAAGCAGGGCTGGTTATGGATGTCCACTTAAAGTTACCATTAGCCAACAGTGTGTCATGTAAGATATGTGGCGCTAAGAATACAAAGATAAATATGATAGTATCAGATTTTAGGAGATCGATTATTTTGAGATAAGAAAGATGATCAAAGGTGAATCAGGAATGCAGTAGCAAAATGAGATAGCAAACAAGTTATGGGATTGGGTCAGATATGGAACACTCATCAGTATGGTCAAAAGTTTGAAGAAGATGCAAAAAGAAAATAGAATACACATGGTTACATAGAAATATGACCAATTAAAGGAAAAGACAGAGCATAAAAATTTGGAAAAGAAGGATTATAAAGATGGGGGAGGTATAGTACCAGAGTTAAAGCAGCAATAAAGGATAAAGCCCAAACAAGTTGCAGTAGGGATCAGAAATGGGACCAGAGTTTTTAGGTGTACTCAGTAAGGAGATGGGGAGAGACAGACTTTACCAAAGTGAAATAGATGGGAGGGAGATCACTGAAGATTAGTAAAAGGAAACACATTGAAAGAATGTTCTGCATTCTTCTTTACAATACAAAACAAGGGGAAGTGCCAAGCTTGGAGGGAGGTAGGGCAAAGAGAAGAACAGAATGTGAAAAACAGGAATTTACTGACCTTAAGGAGAATAGAACACAAGAACAAAATGATCTACATTTGAGTTCTCAGGAATTTGGCCTGTATGCTGGCAGATCCTCTGACAGAGATCTAAATCAGATCATTGTCAAGTGTAGAAATGCCTGAGGACTGAAGCCCAACAATTGTGGCACCCTGGTAAAAGGGACCATGTAGAGGGCAGCAGAAAAATAAATTATAGGCCTGAGCAGTTAACAGCAGTGCAGTGAAAGCTACATTGAGAACCTGGATGGGAAGGCTGGTAAAATTTCTAGATGCATTAATCTTCATGACAACTAACATGAATTCATGAACAGAAAAAACTCTCATGCAGACCTGATGCAGATTTATAACTATTACGGATGAATGTGACAGGTGATAACTAGTAGACAATGTCCACCTGGAATTCACCAAGGTCCTTGACTTGGTCCCACAATGGCAGCTGTCAGGAAAACTGGAGAGATCAGGGGTAAGACCAAGACAAAGAACCGGAATACAAAATGGTTGAAGGGTAAGATGCCGACAGTTGTAATGTGAAGGCTGATGCCTTGGCAAAAAGAAAAGAGATTAATAGGTTGTGACAAGGGTTAGTGCTGACTACACTATTTTTTTAGTATATTTATTTCTGACATAGCAGGGGGGAAAAACAAAACATGCTGAAGCTCTTGCCAGTAAAGACTAGAAGAGAAAAGAGGACAGGATATGGTTATACAGGATCGTGTCAGCAAATATGAAGGGATCAAGCTGAGCAGGAAGGACAGAGAGGTAAAGAGACACATGCAGCATATTTTAGGGACAAATTACTCCCAGATCTTTAGGCAATCCATAAAAACATTCATGTGGGTTTGAGAAAGATGAGGCAGAAAAGGCTTAGTAATGTTTTTTTTACTTCGTATAAGTTGTTTGCTCTTGTGTTCTGTTACCCTAAACTACATAAATTGTGTATTGAAAAATGCATGGATAAAAGATAGCTGTAAAGTGGAAGGACAGACAGTAGGTTATGTAGGCTAGAGTGGTTTCTTCAGAAAATCGGGTTCAAATTGGAAAAAAAAAATCAGTTTGTATGGCCACCTGCCGGTGTGTTGCTTTCTCTTGCCTTCTGCTTGCTATTGGTTATATCTTTTGGAAATCAGAAGGAAATAATAAGAGAAGGTGGTCATAGCACTGTTGCATTGCAGTACTAAATAATTTTCTGCAATATCAATGACAAATATTGCAGCCTTTTATGTATGGTAAGTTTTGATAGTGAATAAACTGCTGTTTCAGAAGTGGGATGGCATGCAGAAATGGAGTACGAAGTATCCCATATTACTCTGATTCATAACTTCTTTGTAAATACATCTGTCTTGGAATGGAAAAGTACTCAAAGATGTGTAATGTAAGCAAAGAGATAGAAGAATGCAAATAAAAAATTAGAAGTGCAGGTGGACACACTGTCTAGACTTGCCAGATATGGGAGTTTTTAAGTTTGTAAGTTCTGTTTTTCACAATAATTCATGTTTACATTAGCACATGCATTTGCAGTACTTTTCCATTCTTTATGTAATTTCATTTTTTTTTTTTTTTTTTTTTTTTTTTAACAGGCAGCCCTCCCTCATAGGTCCACCGAATCTACCTTTACATTTTCTTTTAATATATAGCTGATCCACAGCATACAATTAATTTAGGATTTTATTCTATAGAGAAACACTTTCAATTCAGTTTATTTCTTCTGGGTTTAAAACAAAGTTTCTAGATTTTATTCTGTAGAGAAACACTTCTGATTCAGTTTATTTCCTCTGGTTTAAAACAAAGTTTCTATATAGCAGGAAATATTTTTTGAAAAAAAGTATACCATCTGCTGTAAACAATTTCCTTCTTGATTTGCTTGAAGTTCCCTTCTTTTTATCTGGGTGGACATTCTGACATTCTTAACTTTGCCTTTTAAGAGCATCCCTTCATATCTTGCATAAGTATAGACTTGGGCACAGACTTTTTTATTAATGCTTCTGACAACTGATTCCAGAACTAGAGAATCAGTGAGTAAACCATTTAATAAGCAGTGTATAACCATAATCATTTTCCACATGTTGTAGATCGGTATTCCTGAATAACAATTCCCTTTGGTGGGCACCCAATTTTGTAGGTATTTTTCCTGGGATGGAACATTCTTCTCCACCTGAGCTCTTCTGCTCATACACCACATAGTTGTTTTATGGGCACCAGGGAGCAAAGTGTATTCTATTCGACATATATTTTATTAGAAATTTTTTCTGCAAAGAAATTCCACAAATTACCCCAAATTGGGTACCCACCTAAGGGACGGTGCAGTGGCGCAGCAGTTGTGTTGTCACCTCACAGCAAGAGGTTCTCTGCTTCGATTATTGGCTAAGGTACCGTCTGTGCAGAATCTGCATGTCCTCCCTGCATTCATGTGGGTTTCCTCCCATCTTCGAAAGACATGTGCCTGGAGTGGTTTTCCCTGGGCCTCCGCTAAAAAGCGTCTTTTTTCCAAGTCAGACGTTCCTGGTAAACAATTGATAAATAAATTTAGATATGTGCAAAATAAAATGAAGTAAAATACAGTCACATAAAAAATAAAGCTACCTTGCCAGTTTAAACATATGTAGATTATTCGAGAAACAAATCAGGCCCCTTGTCAGCAAAACAGCAGCTCCACAAATAGATCCTTAACGCAATTTTATTAACAAATAATTTTTTTACATTTTCTAATATGTGAGCTGGTTTTCTGCATAATGTTTTAAACTAGTTGTAATATGTGATCGCAAAGGCGTTTTTTAGGTTTAAACACAATACGCAACTTTGTTGAATTCTAGGAAGTTGGATATTTATGTAGTGTCTTTTACTGGCACATTACTTTTACCTCTGATGAAGCTGCACATAATTGTGGCGAAAACGCTGTGTTTTATTTTGTTAATAAAATTGCGTTAAGGATCTATTTGTGGAGCTGCTGTTTTGCTGACAAGGGGCCTCTGATTTGGTTTATCTATATGTAGATTATTAGCCATAAGACACACTGTTACATCAGTAGAAATGCAGATGTAATTTCTTAGTCACAGGCCACAAAGATCTTTTCCATAAGACGCACTTATTAGAGCAGTAGAAATGCAGATGTTATCTCTTAGTCACAGACCCCAAGATCTTTTCCATATCACATTCTGGAGAGGTATTTTAAAACTTTGGATGAATTCTGACTTGGTTTATTTTGCACAACTCCCCAATCCATATAATACAAGTTCATCCCTGTCCATATTCAAACACAACTTAAATCTATGGATAGGGAACAGAAAATTTACCTCATGACTGCTGCCTGTACTACTAATGGACAGAGGCAACTCCTAAAATCTTTATCCCATGCATGCACCCCCCCCCCCCCCAGAAATCATCTGTGGTATCATCCCAGTTATTTTATTAGGGATAATATGTAATTTTTGAAGGCCAGTCTATAACCAAATGGGATGGGCTCGAGCATAAAAAGGGAAATTGACTAGGCCCACAAGGGCAGCTAGTCTATAACTTACTAATGAACTCAGAAACCTACCTTTTCTTGTCTAGTGGCAAACAGTATAGTATTTCATAAAAAGAATCAACACAAGAAATAATAGCAACAAGAAGGCCTAATTCATGGCACAGCAAAAAATGACATGAACAATATGGAGTCTGGATGATTATACCATATCTTTTAGACACTGTGAGTATTGATTCTATGCACAATAATCAAACTTGCAGTTCTACAGTGTGTTTCCAGATTCACATCATCCAGTTTGGAGAATTTGCTTCTAGAGCTAACTGGGATACCAAATAAGGATAATTTTACTTGGCAATAAGTATTATGATTAATCATGAAATAGATACAGTATAGCTTAAAAAATAATATTACAAGATGCTAAATAAGGGATTGGTCAAAAATAATGATTTCTGTAGTGAGAACCTTAACCCAGCAACTGGGGGATGAGAGGTAAAGGCACTAGGCAGTCAAAAAGAATGAAAGCGATTTCTTATTAATTCTTAGACTTCATTGTCCCCCATCCCAAGCCAATAAACACAAGAGCCAGTGTGACCAATTTATTATAAGCATAGTAAACCAACATATAGTATCAAACTTCTTATGTAGATATTTGCATATTGCATAGCATATTTATCCAACACCAACTTCTTTCATATGCTGTCAGTCAGTGTAACCCCACATGTGCCTGCCTAAGAATTATTACTTGAGTGGAGTGTCCCATGCCAGCTTGGGTCCTTACTGAGAACAATCCATCACAGGACTTGTATTTTTCTGCCCCTACCACCAAATCACTCATGAGAAAGTATGGCCCACAGTCCTGTATTTGGAAGCTAGTGTTCAACTTTAACACCATACCGACCCAAACAAGAGGCCAATGACAACCAAGGGGAGGGGATCCAGAGGGAGTGAGGCTGCACCAAGACCATCCACCAGCATGTGGCTGAATACTGCCCCCAAATTCATTGGCCAACATCAGGCAAGGCTACTACCATCCAGGCATAAGAACACCATGTAAAGCACAGATAATGATATCATAACCTTTTTAATTTAAATAGCATTAGGCACAGTACAAAAATAGTATATGACAAGGTATCCAGTTAAACTGCTATCAATACAATATTTATGTACAACTATACTAATCTGTAACATAAATAAATTAAAACCTAAATCCTTCAAATGTATCCAGTCTCTGTTATAAAAGTCTTTGTTTGGCTTGGCGAAATCAGGGTGCCCTGTGACAAAGACTCCTATGATCAGGATGCTCTCTGACAAAGAATCCTATGATCAGGATGTTCTATGACAAAGAATCCTATGATCAGGATGCTCTATGACAAAGAATCCAATGATCAGGATGTTCTATGACAAAGAATCCTATGACCAGGATGTTCTATGACAAAGAATCATATGATCAGGATGCTCTATGACAAAGAATCCTATGTACTTAACTGCTCTAGCAATGCAGTGGTTGACAAATCTCTTTGCCATTTCAATTGCTGTTGGCTTCATAGCACCAAGACAATGTAATCTTGGTATGATGGCTGACCAAATTACCAACAATTCAGGTTGCCTACATAACAACATGGCTAGGTTGGATAAAAATTATGGCCAGTAAATTTGTTTTGGGACTGTGCACGCACTAAACCATTATCATATAGGTGAATGAGTTTAGTATGAGGCTTCCTATCTTCTGATAACAGATGCTGTCAAACTTCCCAAAACTAAAACTAAAAAAGACCACAAATGCCCTGCCACAGTAATACCCACACTGCAGAATCAAGGTAAAGTTTCAGGCCTTTTTCAAGAACTGTTGTCCTGGAAGGTGCTCTAGAAATATATCAATAGTCCATGACTGCCAGATACTTACCATCTGAAAAACAAAAAAAGCAAATTAGCTTTTGATGTAAGTTGGTAATGCATTAGATGCCAACCTACTAGTCCTTTTGAAAACATGTACAGAGCAGTTTTCATTTACTAAGTTCATGATTCTGCCAATCCTAAAAGAAAGCGAAGAAAAAATATGGGAGAAATTCCTTGATGTAGCAAGGCTTTGTTGAGCATAGAATGTAACTATCTGGGTATAATTAGCTGTCTTACAGGAAACATAAAGATGGCTTGGTAAGGCAAAATATGTATAGTTAAATGGGGTAATGTCTCTGCCCAATAAACTGGTCAAGGTGGCTAATGACCTGACTTGCTTTAGTAAATTTACTAACCACAGCTGGCCTAATCAGCTTTAGATTTCATTAGCCATATGATCAACTTATTCTTGGACAAAATTACATACTCCAGCAAAGAGATTGTAGCAGCTCACTAACTCTAAATGTACCTGCATACAGCCATGAAAAAAGGGCTGCTCATATTACAAAAGTGCAGAATTCCTCTAATGCTGCTAGCATGCCTGGTATGATGGTACCTAATGAAGATTTACCTATGGGCCTTCTACGGTCTGAAACTGTACCCCTGAAATTGTCCCAATTTTTCAGAACTTTGGATAGCAGCCAATGACTGGTAATGTCTGGAAGGCCAAATACCTTTGTTAATTGCCTAATCACTGCTAAATAGATATGGATAGTGCTGAATGTTTCTTCTTTCATTTAATATACTCGTAGTAAGTAATGGATAACTATAGAAACAGACCAATGCTTATCTGGGTGGGTAGACTAAGATAGGATACCTTAAATGTAATGAGGGCTGGAGAATAAGACTTTCTTGTGCTTAATACCCACAACTTGGATAGGAGATTTGCAACCATTTCTCTCCCATTAACCAAATCTCCATCAGTACTGGTGTGATAAACTTTGAGGATGTCTCACTAGTTCTCAAAATCTGGAAATCTGAGATCCTCATACATTTAAATGGCATTATGTTTAACAGGAACATATTTGCATGAAAAAGTCAAATTAATTTGCAAACTTGGAAGTACCAACAGCCTGAAAACAGACTGAACTCACTTGGGCTGGGAAGACCTTTTCAGTAAAGATTTTACTACTGCCTGGTTGTCTGAGATAAATATCACTTTGCTATTCCTAAACTGTTCCTTCCAAACCAAAATTCCCATCCAAATGAGCAAGATCTCCACAAATGCTATATCCTGCTTCTTGTCTTCAAGCCACAAGGAAGGCCAAACAGCAGAAAACCACCACTCATGGAAATGAGCAACCATTCCTATGCCTGCCTCTGCATCTGTGTACAACTGAAGATAATCAAAGGTAACCTAGTCACTCTGCCAGATGTTAACCTCATTAAGTTCTGCCAGTAAATTTCTCTGTAACCAGAGGTCCATTTAATCCTGCTTCTAACCATAACCCAGTCATGTTTGGTCCTCCCAAATCCTAACACATTTGAAACTGCTGTGATCAATGTTCTGCTAAGGGAGACTGCTCATCATGCGAAGTTGCAGAGCCCATAAAGAAAAGTCTAATCCTAAATTAGTTAGCTTTTCAAAAAATGCATTAATTGCTGCAATCAGGCACTGTAACTTGTCTTGCATCTACCTAAGGGTTGAGCTGGGTGTATCAATTTCCAGGCCAAAAAATGTAATAACCTGACAGGGCCCTTCCATCTTGTCAGTGATCAGTGGGACACCCAGGTCTTATCATAAACTGATAAAGCTTGTCATGTCTGTCTGGTGCCATCATCTCTTTAACTCACTATGAGAAAGTCATCCAGCAGATGGCTGTTTGCTTGGGTGCCCAGTGCTGCCAACACTGGTAGAGTGCTGCACTGAAAGTTTCAAAGATAGAACAGGCAGTAGATCACCGCTATTGGCATTTCCTTACCAGACTTATACTTTGCTTGAAAAAAGAGACCCAACATGGGCCAGTCCAGCTCCCAAACTGGAAGTAGCTTGAAGGTGAAGTGGATATCCAACTTACCTAGCCAAGCGATGGAAAACTTTTTAGTAACTAAGGCTACCTTATTTAAGAAAGATTAATGGGCACGTGAGATGTCCTTGTCAGTATAATCACTGATTGAAGACCCTGCCAGAAAAGATAAAAGGTGGATAAGCAAAATTTATTTTTGGTACCAGCCCTATGGGAGAAATTCTGAAAGATTTCCCTGGAGGTCAATGAAATGGGCTTGCCAGCTCACCTGCCAACATTTCTGCCAAAATGAGTTTCATAACTTCCCCTTCCTTCTTTCTCCTGTGCAGTGTGTAACTCTTACAGTCAGTGGGGGTCAGAGGAACTAAAGCCCATCAGTAAATCTTTATAATAAAAGATATAACATTTACTTGTCTTGGTATTCCCCAAGTTCCCTTTCCAGTATGGAACTCTGACAGGTGAATGTGTATTAATATGTGTGTGGCTGCCAATGAAAGGAACTACTTCCCCTCTGCTCAGGAAATGGTCCTTTATTTCTGATGTTAATCACTTGCTTATGCATGGACATCCTCTCTGGGCATCCTAAATTAGGGGAAACTGACTGCTTTCCATTCCTGAAGAAGCATGCTATGGTTGAATGAGTTTTGCTGCAATGTAAGCAAGCACTAGTGAAACAACAGGGTAGTCAGGTACAATTCCCACCGTTGAATGCCCAGCAGAAGTTGCCCATTATCTGATTATCCATCAGTAAAATGGAATTCCTTGGCACAGGTTTCTCTAACATAACACTAAGCTAGGCTTATCTGGCTTTTCTCCCAGAGTAGAGATGTGTCCATTGCTCTTAGGGGGCAAAAATCCTGATTGTACTATACCCCTGCTGTCCCTCCCTGAATGTGGTATGCTTTCCATATTGATAAACAATAAGCTAACAAGGGTAGTGCTTCCTGTGCCTCCTTTATTACTATTGCTTCCATGAATACTATAAAACACGCAATCCAATTATTTCAGTTCTTTGTAACTCCCTTTGACAATGCCTTCATACCTAAACAAACAAGTCTGCTGCCAGGCCCTTAGAAATCATGTTATCCATCTCCAACAGATACTGAATGCAATCAGCATGCAACAAATCAAATACCTCAATATACTCACTGCAAATGATCTTGCCCTTTATGGAAATGGATTTGTGTGTTGTGATTTGTCATCATCATCATCATCATCATCAGGCATGATCTGTGACCCCATATTAATAATATCCTTAGAGCTGGTCCCAGGATGGGTAAGACCTGTACCCATGGGGCAAGAAACAGAGCTAATCTTGGCTCAGACTGTTGATCCCCCTAACCTTGGCTCAAGCTGTTGATCCCCCCACAGGACTTAAGGATTCCTGTATCCAGTGAATCATGTGTCCTGGGATTAGCTGAAACTCTTGAATTCTGCTGTGACACCCTGCTAATAGAGCTCTCTAAGTTAGTTTGACTTGACTCCAAATGTTTTTCTAGCACAGTATCAAAGCGTCTAGCCCTACCTTCCCCTGGGAGAGATCCCAAGAATTCTTTGAGATTTTCTTCAGATGACTGAGTCTCTAAATTATTAACCTCCCACAGTACATCTAGGTTCTCATTACCTTCCATTTCTGAGCCTATAAGTAGTAGGTGCTACACTAGGGTTTGATCAGAATTTGGGAACTCTTCGACTCCCTTCCTTGTTTTCTGTCTCACCTTCCAAGGTGGTTTCCTCACTTGCAGGATGCTTAACTTCAGCATTCTTTGAAATTTTCTGCCTGGACTTTGAAGGACTTGGGTGGCTTCATGCAGATTTTAACTCAACAAACAATCCCTCTGCCTTAAATGATAGTATTGCTCAGTCCGATTTTAATGTCTGAGGAGTCAAAGGACTTAACAGAAAATAAATAAAAGTTAGTAATTAGATAGATAAATTACTCCTCAATGTGATAAGACATTTATCCTATGATATACCAGAACTTTATGTGGCCTTTATTTATAAAATACAGTCCCCAATTCCAAATTACTCATTCCTTGTTGTTATATATATTTTCTATTTTTTATGTTTATACATTTACAATGTCACTTTTTATTATTATTATTATTATTATTATTATTATTATTATTATTATTATTAATTAATAAAAACAAACTTGGTCCCCAGAGGTCCTAACATAAACACTCTTGTACACCTAACAAAAACTGCATGTTACACAGCATCCTGACAAAGCAAGTGCTTATTAAAACTGACCCACTAACAGAAATCGATGACTATGACTGATTAAACTTTTAGCTTAATAACTCAATGCTTTTTAATTTTCTGATTAATATTCCTATTAATATTTAAGGACCCATGAGAGTCGGAGTTTGATACTGTAAAATTGATAAAACACACCATGATTTAATTCCAGTTTTTAGCTCTGTCCCTCTGAAACCCTTCTAAAGCTGGTGACTTTGGGGAAAAGTGGAGATTTAAAGAGTTAAATAACAATTGCTAGAGGTAAAGGTTTTTTCACTTCAGAAGTGTACATTAACTCACATTCTTCCATTTTGTCAATATCTCAGTTGGTGGCACTAATATTTAAAATGCCCTCCTACTGATTAGTTCTGACTTTGACCTGATCCAGATTAAATTTGCCTGTAATTCAGTTATACTATGAGTTGAAAGATGTAATTACTAATTAGATAATGTAAACTTAAAATTAGGTGCAAGTCCCCTGTTCTCTGAACATATATTTTCTTCCTCCCTGCTGAGGGAGTAGAACCATGAATCCCATGCATAAAAGGTGAAGGACCTACACATTAAGCTACCTTCCCAAACAGTACAAGTTGGCACCAGAAGATTAAAGCTTCACCCCTCAGAAGCACAGAAACACTGCTACTACAATTTCCTTCAGACAAACTCTGAACCATTTGTAATGCCTAGCCGAAGAACATTCACAATGTGTGCTGTTTCAGAATATATGAAACAGATTAACTACTTTTAACTTGAAAATTGCAAATATAAGAAAATATCTCTAAATATGTTTAATTAAACTGCCTGTATCCAAACCCAGCCAACACTGAGCTGCTTAGCTGACAGTTGAAACCTGCTAATCCAGTCCGTGTGGAACCCTAACACAATTAATACCAAGTGACAACTGATAAAATTAGCACATATAATACTGAAGTAGCATACAATAAGCCCTGAGGCAACTCATCTTAAATATCAGCAGCTTCAACACAGGAAATAGCCCAGTAACCACCAGCAATCACTTATTGTACTGAAGTCACAATTCCAATCAATAATAAAATATTTCTCATACGGGTAAATCATGTGACCATAACCAGTACTCCCTCCTAGCTCTCTCACTTTCTCCATCTGTCTCTTTTTTATTTCAATGATGTATCAGTGCATAAGGCAGCAAGGCAGCACTCTAGTATACAAGAAAATCAATTATTGACAGACAGTCCCACCATAGCAAAACATTAAAAAACATAAATATAATTATTTTCAGTTATTTTTTTAAAGAACCCACCCAATTGGTTGTTGCTGGTTTGCTCCATGTCTTCTTGTTTGTTGAGAGTAAAATGAACACACTAAACAGCTAATGAAGTATAGCTATGCAGTCAAACCGGACTGACAGTCTAGAAGACAGGAAAAGCATAAATAGCTTATCTCAATACACACCTCCAAGTCTAGATATGTGAGCGACAAGAAGCTTGCAGACAAACTAATCTTGTATATTAATTAAACATTCATGGCCACACAGGGCCACTAACACAAGCTACTGTGGCTTTAGATTATCCATACGTTTATATGTGGTTACTAGGCTGTTGGCCTAAGAATAATTTAAAACTTAGCCAAACTTGCTATAAATTTATCAAAATATTGATGATGTGTCAATACAGCAAGGAATTGTTATGGCTAGGATATAGGCCTGTACACATCAAGTATTCACAGGCTGTCCCAGTCCATTAGAAACATAGATGCCAAACACAGAGTAAATTTGTAATTTCCCATCCACTGGTCCAAGTTGCATTTGAGTAGGGTCAGGGATGAGCTTTGCTTCACAAGGATGGGAAGCCTGTTGCAGAGAAAGGAGTAATCTTGGACAAACATATCTGCCCCTCCAATATGTCCTGTTTATGTCCAAGGCAAGGTTTAGGACCTTAGATTGGGTATTGTTGATGCTACAGTATTTGTTTTGCAGATTTGAAATAGATGCATCAGAGCAGGATGAGAGGATGCCTTGCTGGCTAAGCACAGATTGCTGCTTAAAAGTCTGTAGGAGATGGAATACAAGGACAACGCTTTGAGATACTCCACTTAAGAATACATGGATTACACTTGTTTAATCCATGTATTCTTTTTGTGGCTAATGTCTGTGGACTGTCAAGATATTGCAAGTGCCAGGTCCGTTACATGTCAAAGGGTGTGTTGTACTTGACGATTAGTCTGACCAGTATTTATTTATTTATGTAACATTTGTTTACCGGGAAATTCCGACTTGGAACTAAGCAAATTTTCAGTGGAGGCCCGGGACAAATGCTCCAAATGCATGTCTTTGTAATGTGGGAGGAAACCGGAACACCCAGAGGAAACCCACATGAATGCAGGGAAAAAATGCGGACTTCACAAAGAAGGCACTCCAGCCAAAAATCTAACCAGGGAACCTCTTGCTGTGAGGTGACAATGTTAATGCTGCACCACTGCGCCATCCTACAAGTACTGAGTAGAGCAGAACAATAACCTCTTTAGATCTGGATGCCATGCCATTACTTATAAGTCATGCAATGTAGAATGATTTTCTCACCACAGTAGGTACTGTATATGGCGGTAAAATGTCAGGTTACTATTGACAAGAATTCCCAGAGCCCTGATAACTGGCTCTACTTTTAGGGAAGTATTATAAATTTGGTCATTTCCAGGGCAGCAATCTTTTCATAGAGTGCTATTATGCATTTTTTGCACTGCGTTTTAGTCCGTGGATCTGGCAGCAATTGTTTGTGTCAGGTCCTCTTGAAGGGGTATCTATGTTGTTAGGAGATTCAATGACCATGCTTAGTTTGCAGTTGTCTGCAAACTCGATCATCTTTTCTGATAAGACTCAAGGCCTGCAAAACTACAAACACTGTTGGTGACTCCCTGTTGGATGAGGAAAGTAAATCTCTTTTTTTCTGTGAGCTGCTTAAACTGATTGAGCTGCTTTCTCTTTTACCTGTTCCATTTTGTTTTCTATTTTGGGAAATCTGCTTGGCCTGATGTTTTTCTTCTGTGTGACTTATAGACACTTGAACTACCCAGGCTGCACATTTCATGTGTTTTTTTACCCACTGGTTAATTTATTTCTTGAGTGATACTTAAATACACAGAGAATATCTGTGACCTTGTCTTTTTTGACAAGACTCAAGGCCTGCAGCGACTACAAGCACTGTTCGTGACTCCTTGATGAGTGAGTAAAGTAAATCTATTTTTTGTCTGTGAATTGCTTAAACTGATAGAGCTGCTTTCTGTTTTCCCTGCTCTATTTTGTTTTCTGTTTTATGAAATCTGCTTGGTCTTGTGTTTTTGTTCTATGTAACAGATAGACACTTCCAGGCTGCAAATTTCACAAATCCCCCCCCCCATTGGTTAATTTGTTTCTTGAGTGATTCTTAAATATCTGTGGCTTTGTCTTTTCTGATAAGACTCAAGGCCTTCTTCACACTATTCCTCCCTCAATTTCTTATTTGATTGTACCACCTATTATCACCCTTGATTTAGCAGCTTCTGCTCATTTAAAAACTATAATCACAAGCTCCATGGGTCCTGGCCATATTGTAGGCCCTCTACTCCAGTTCCACTCCCCAATGCTTTGCACCCAGGAAAGATACCCCCTTCACCTCACCCTTGCTATACTTCTGCCGCCAAGTGCCACCACCACATTGACCAGCTTGTCCTAAGTTTGTTTAACCTCAGTCTCTCTACATGCTATGTACCTGAAACATGGAGAACAGGTGCAGATCTTCATTTCTAAAATGACTACTCTGCAACAGACACATGGCAGTACAGGCCTATCAGTTTCATTAACATGATCTGTAAAGCAATGGAATGCATTATTGCTGAACTAATTACGGTGATGTAAGTGAACTCGTCCCTCAAAAGCAATCCATTTAGTTTTGTTATGGGCAGATCCTGCCTACTCAAACTTAATTATTCTTTTGATAAAGTTATAGAACCCTTAGTTGAGGGCCACACTGTCTATACTGCATAGCTCAATCTTACTACACCCTTCTCAATGCAGTCATCCAATTTAAAAAAGTACAGTATGTCTCCAACACTGCAAAATGCAAAAGGTTCCATCAATCTGACAAACTTTCTTTTCTTTTTTAAGTGAGAGGAATTGCATCATGTATAAAGAAAATGTTTTACAATATAACATAATAAGAGAAAGTACACTCCTTTTGCACATTATGCATATTTTGCACATTTTGTATATTTTGTATATTATATATTTCTAATATGCATAAATTTTTATGCCATCTCATTGTCTTACATTGCATCGAAGAGATGTATGGGGTTGGTTGAGTGATGGATTTTTCAGGTGTTTGAATGTTTAATTATTTAAATGCACGACGAGTGTTTTGATTGGCTTTAAAATTTTAAGCCAATGATTCATAAGGTGTGGTGAAACGCAAATTTAATGTATTCCTTGAGAAGGCGAAGGCCGAGGTACCAGAGTGCAATAAAGAAGATATTTTTTCACCAGTCACCTGCATGTTTGTGGCGTTCACAGTTTTCTTTTTTTTAAAACCTAATCTCCCTCAGTTTCTCTGTTTCCTTCATCCAGTTCTACTGACTTTTACAACCATCATGTTTATATAGACTACTTTTTTATTAACAAAAATCTTGTTTTTTATTCTGATGTTTGTCTGTTATTAACTATGTCTACCTACTGTTATTAGACAAGCCTCTGCACAACCTGAGCTGGCCTGAAAACGGTTCACTTGGATCAGTGCTCTTGCTTAGATGACACATTTAAATAATTAAATAAACAAATATAGATATGTTGATCATATGCAAACTATCTAGCCTTATTGTTAATCCTTGCATTACCAACTGAAAAGATAATTGGCTTATGGACTGAACATGTGTAGTCCAAGTCATGGCATCTCCTTAGCCATAGAAGCATTACTGTTGCTATCTCTGAGGGATGCATCCTGGGTCCCCCTTGTTTAGCATTTACGTTTCCAAGGTAACATTGGGCATCCAAGGATTATGGATAAGCAAGTTTGTGGATAACTGTAAATTTAGTGGTGATGTTATCTCACCCCCAATAATACCCACATTCTTCATCAAGTCCCAGATCAAGCCTACAGCTAGTAAGCCAATCATGCACTCTCCCTAAATGTTAAACAGAAAAGCATAGTTTCCCTCTGTAAGACCCCCCCCCTTCCACTTATTGCTTTTATTCCTCTTAAAACAGACCTCATTATTAGATACTTGGACATTCATGTTGAAAGTGACCTGTCTTTTGACTATGATGTCTCATTTGTTGACAGAAAGTCCTTCTGCCGTGTATAGCATATCTGTTATGGCAACTCTTCTACGTCCATGGATAGCTGTGTCCCACTTTATACTTCCATCATCTGAGCCTGTTATCTAATACAGAGCCACTTTAGAGGGTAACCCTTTAAGTACCCTGTACACTTGAAAGGCCAAAGAATCCCAAACAGAAAATCTCTGGTTTAAATAGTCACTTAAGCTACATTGACAGAATAAACTCTCTGTCTTAGATTCATATTGATCCTTTGAAGGAACTTTCAGTGAGTGTTGATGTTTCAGTGGCCCTCAGACTACTTTTTGTTTTGCAGTAGGCATGCCTGTCCCCATATATATATATATATATATATATATATATATATATGTGTGTGTGTGTGTGTGTGTGTGTGTGTGTGTGTGTGTGTGTGTGTGTGTGTGTGTGTGTGTGTGTGTCCAGCCAGAACAGCAAGTGTATATCCTACAGTTATTGCTCCAATCCCATAAACTGACAGTATTTTGATACTTGCATCAGCCTACACATCCATTAGAGGCAGGCCTCCCACCTTCCTCTCTCCAAAATGCACTGTTGATGTCATCCACTATAAGTTGATCTGCAGACATGTAAAAGTCAGACTTGTGTTATGATGCCTGTATAGATTACTATGTTCTGTAGTCTGTGTACTTAGATAGGTAGGGGTTCTGTTCTCACTGCAGTCAACTGGGTGTGCATGTGTGTCTCTACTCAGCAGAGTAGACATGCTATCCCACAGTTACCTTTCCAATGGCATGGCTTGCCAGTATTTTGATACCTGCACCTGCTTAGACATCCATTTCAGGCAGGCCTCCCACCTTCTTTTCTCCAACATGCACTGCTGATGTCATTCACATGGTACTTGTGTATAGTACTGTGTTCTATTGCCTGTGTACTTAGATAGGTAGGGGTTCTGCTCTTACTGCAGTTAACTGTGTGTGAGTGTGTGTGTGTGTGTGTGTGTGTGTGTGTGTGTGTGTGTGTGTGTGTGTGTGTGTGTGTGTCTACTCAGTAGAGCAGATGGGCTGTCCTACAGTTACTTCTCCAATGGCATGGCTTGCACAAAACTACATGTCCATTTCATGCAGCCCTCCAAACCTCTTGTCTCCCACATGACCTGCTGATATAATTTACTATAAGTTGACTTGAAGACAAGTAAAAGTCAGAACTGTGCCATGGTGCTTGAGTATAGTACTGTGTTCTGTAGTCTGTGTACTTGGTAGGGGTTCTATTCTCAATGCAGTCAATTTGGTGTGAGTGTGTGTGTGTGTGTGTGTGTGTGTGTGTGTGTGTGTGTGTGTGTGTGTGTGTGTGTGTGTGTGTGTGTGTGTGTGTGTGTGTGTGTGTGTGTGTGTGTGTGTGTGTGTGTGTGTGTGTGTGTGTGTGTGTGTGTGTGTGTGTGAGCTGTTACTTGACATTAAAGAGAGCTTTTTACACCAGCATGTGGGACACTGTTATCACTATATGCTCAATAGACAATGCTGATGTACCACCATATGCAAAACAGACAATGCTGATGTAATCAGCTATATCAGATTATTGCATATGCAACCATCCCACCAGAGCAGGATCAGACACTGGCCTGGAGCCCATGCAGATGTCATCCTAGGTTCAGAGGAGTTTACTAGGCTATTTGCCCTAGGGCCTTTTTAACCTAGCCATGTTATACCATTGTTGCCTTATTGACCAGTTTGTTTGGTCTATATTTCCAGTGCAAGTGCATGTTCAGCACTGACTGCCCTTATCCATGAGGGACATGGTTGACACACCTGGGGTAAATTTACAGTCTCCCATCCAGTTGTCTAAGTTAGACTTAAATAGGATCATGGAGGAGTTCTGTTTTACGTAAATTGGGAGTTTATTCCAGAGGAGGTGCAATCTCTGGGAGACATATCTGCATCTCCAGTATGTCCTGTTAATGTCACAGGCTAGGTTAAGATCTCTAGAGTGAGTGACTCTTGTCCCATGTTACTTGTGAATGTACAGCATTGCCATTAGGACAGGGTCTGAGACTGCTCTGTAGGCCAGGCACAAGTTGCCTCTAAGCAGACTATAAGATACAGAGTACAGTGACAGAGCCTTCAGTCTGTCCCTGATGGTCATATGTTGCAGGCCCTGAGTTATCTTGATGAGAAACCTCTAAGGTCTCTTCAGCTGCTGCAGGTGTCTGGTGAGGTAAATACAGAAGGGGGCGTTGTACTCTATTATTGGTCTGATGAAGGATGAGTACAGGGGAGTTGTAGCATCCTTAGCTCTGGATCTGATGCCCTTACTTATTAGATGTGTAACATAGAAGGCCTTCCTTACCACTGTGGACACATGGTGATTGAAGTTAAAGTTGCTGTCAACCTGTGTGCCCAAATCTCTAGCCACAGGGTTTCAGCTAAGGAGGGTACTGTTAATACTGTAATGTGCAGGGACTTCCTCTTTGCTGAAATGGATGATAATGCATTATTTTGCATATATTTTGACTCCATGTCTTCAGCACCAGTCATATGTCTATGTGAGACCTTTTTGTATTATGTGAACAACTTTGGGCGACTCATAGATTCCACCCAGTTTGCAGTTGTCTCGTCAGCGGACTTCTGAGAAATACAGTTCAAACAGTAGGGGGTCCATCACAGATCCTTGTGGTACACCAGTGATAATTGGTCTGCTGGCAGAGGTCGAATCTTCACCAATTTTGACTGAATGTGTTTTGTCAGTGATCCAGTTGGCTACCTAGCTAGTGACATATGGGTTAATTCCCAGTTTTTAATTTCTCCAAATCGTTTGGGTTTCTAATACCATGATGGGAATGGACCCCATTCCTAAGTCAAAGTATGATTAAAGTTCATGAAATTTGTATTGTTCAATCTTTGATGTCAGCCAGAAGTGCTCTTCACAACAACCACAATGTGCCCAGTAATGACTCTTGCAATTCATATGGAGTTACGTGTATTGGTAACATATCTAAATACAATAAGATCCATTGCTCCTACTACTACTGTGACTGTCTGGTTATCTTTCTTCCACATTGGTCTCTCATTTCTGCCTGCAAATTCTGATATTTTATGACTTTGTGTCTCTCTGTACGCAAGACACTGTGATCACTGGGTGTGGTGATTTCAGTGATGACTGCTACTTTTGTCTTCTTTTCATGAACCACTATATCTGGTTTTCTTGCATCTATCTTTTGAACTGTTGGTAATGGATGATCCCATGTGATATAAACTTCATTATTTTCTATGATGCTTTGCGGCTCATGTTTCCAGTGTTTTTCAACCACTTCAATACTACAGTGTTTGCACATCCCCAGTGCAACAATCTTGCCACATTATTATGCCTTTCAGTATACAGTCCTTCTGCCATTGGTATGTCACAGCCAGCAATGAGGTGTGTGACTGTTTCCAATTCAGTTTTACAAAATCTACATTTGTCTCTTTATTCCACATATTCAATAGACTTTGTAAACCGACGTGTACACAGCCCACTATCTCGGACACCAGTATTAACTTTTCATCTCTTGGTTTGAATTTGCCTCTCCTTAACCATTCCTCTATTTGTTCCTGATCAACATGAGGTTCTTCCATAAATTTTCTTTTACTTATTTATGCATTTTCCATATTTCTTGCCTTCTCATCTGGTCCTTTTGTTTTTTGGCAAATTCAGTTGTTGTCTGATTTTTATCTACTTCTGGTTTGATTTCCATTCCTGCTTGATGCCAATATGCTTCTGCTAGATTAAGCAGAGGAGTCATCTTAGATTTATTCTCCTCATGTTTCAAAACTTTCATTACATTTGGGTCTTGTGAGGTAAGCAGATATGTGTGAAGTCCCACTATTGTAGATCTATACATGTAATCAGTTCCCAGCTGAGTGAGTTTCTCAATGATGCCTGAGTGAGAGACTGTGTCAAAAGCTTTGGCTAAGTCAAGATAGGGTGTATGTAGTGTTGTGCCTTTTTCCAGGGCTTTGGTGACATTCTTGAAGAAGTCCACCAGGTTTAATATGCATGATCTACCCGTAATGAAACCAAATTGCGTCGGGTCAAGAGTTCATAGGTTCATAGGTAGGTACTAGGCCATCGGCCCAAGGGCCTATGTAAGCCTAGCCAACAAGGTTCCCTGGCTTACGCCACCCAAGAAAGTTATTTTCCTGTGCCACTGTCAAGCAGAGACACAGACATGATCTCAGAGGTGTATTTCCTATTTCCCATCCACTCAAGATTTTTCTTGAAGAGTGCTAATGAAGAACTTTGCTCGACATAGATGGGTAGCCTGTTCCAGAGTATGGGAAGTCTCTGGGACAGGAATCTATCCCTCCAGCATGTCCTGTTTATTGTGGTGACAAGGTTTAGGTCCCCAGAGCATGTTGCTCGGAGGGATTGGGATTTCTTTAGGTGTAGCATGTCCAACAGCTCTGGGTTTGACATAGCTTTATATGTTAGGCAGAGATCACCTCAGAGTAGGCGATATGCTACAGAGTAAAGCTGGGTTTTTTTGAGACACAAGTCTTTTTGCATATATAAGGTGCATGGTTTGATTCTCACATGGGGTAACTGGCTAGGCTTATGTGGCCCACAAAGAGAGTTAGCCTAGTACTAATCTATGAACCAAGCTAATCATGTGACCAGTACTAAGCCCAGCTGTAGTCGGCATAACAAAACTGATGCAGCAAGAGAACTGCCACAGTACCACTACAAGCACCTAATTAAAAAAAAAAAAGAGTACCATTACCAGAAATGCTGGTGAAGCATGTTGGAACATATGTACCAAACTTTGTGCTTTGCTACCAACCAAAACTATGCAACTATTTGTTATCTTCAGCATTACAATTCCAACTGCTTAAGTCTCAATATGCAGCCTCTTTAATTATAAATAATTACTTTTAAGAGACCACAGACTTGTGCTTCGATCATTAAAGTAACAGCGGTTGCATAACACTTTCACAACACCGACATAGACACCACAAACAGTTGATGTTTAGTCTTCCTTAACCCCATCCAAAATGGCAACTTTTTTGAATGAACCAACCAAGAAAGTCCCAAATACATTTTACACACGTTAGCCGCAGGACTATCACGGATCAGTTGTAGAGAACAAAATACAGTAATTAGTTGATAAACTTGCACAAGCATGCCAGCAATGAGTGCTTTTGCGCTACCCCAAACGTAAGTTTAACGTTTAGTAGAACTTACAAGCTTAGGCGGAGTTTACTACAGTATCCCATTATAATTTAAATAATAACCATGCACTCACTACCAGTAGCTTAGTGGTGGGCGGTTATCATGCCGTACCACTCCTACTAGCTTAAAAACAGGGGAGGGGACAATGCATCCACAAAAGAGTCATTATGGATGAAAGCAACTGAGTAAACACCAAAGCAAAAAATACAAACGGAAGGTTATACTACTAAGTTCTTTGATGATCCGGTATGAATAAAGTGACCCAGGGTCTCTAGCAAAAATACACAAATCAAAGCCACTTTGAATTTTCAGCGTGTGGTCCTCCAACACCACCACCTTGAGAGACTACACCACAAAAGGTTAGCATCAAAGCAACGCATTGCAGGAAAGACTTGGCCTACGAGTTTATGCACCCATTTTAAACTACCCAAGCTCCAAAAGTAACCTTTGACAAAACCTATATACTTTTAATACCAGCATACATTGTGTCAAGCCCCCCAAATCCACAACATAGCAATATAAAGCTAGAAATCCTTGAAGTTCATCTCTGTCTTTGTTGATAAGTTCCATGATTATTCTCTCCATGGCCTGGCGGATAAGGCTAGTTAGGCATATGGAACTATAGTTCCCAAGATCAGTTGATGGACCCCTTTTATGCAAGGGAATTAATATTGCTGTCTTCCACTCTGCTGGGATAAAGCCAGTTCTTACACTTTGGTTGAAGGGAGTTCTGACTGATTCTGCTAGTTCATCTTCCAGACCATTTAGTAGGCAGCCTGGGATGGTATCCGGTCCCATAGAGGGTATGTTTTTGGACATGGAGAGTGCGGTTATGACCTGCTCTTTGGAGATACTAGCTAGAGGACTGGTGACAGGTATGCTTTGGTGTCTGTCTGGTGGGGACAGGGGGGTGAAGTTTGTCCCAAATTTGTCTGCTAGCAGGTTGGCAATGTCCTCAAGGTCAGTATGAGAGGTACTGTCCACTACTAGTTTGGTACAAAGCTGTTCCTTCTCTTTTGGATTTCTGACATAGCTAAAGAATGCCTCCAAATTATCTTTAGCAAGAGATGCTAGTTTAGCTTTGTATTTGGCTTTAGAGGACTTTACAAGATAGCTAATTTGCTTGTTCAAGCTGTGAAGGGTGTCCTTTATCCGCTGAATTAGTTACCTTTTGTTCTTAGGCATTACTTTCTTCTACTTGATGCATAACCTATTTATGCTTGATACCCACCAAAGTGGCTTGTTTTTCTGTGAGGACCTTGTTTTAATCTGTTCAGGTTCAGACAACTCTATACATTTGTATAGGTGTTTATACAGGCCATTTGTCTACACCTCTGAATAGCAGTCATTGTTGACAGTGGTAGAAGGGAGTTTGCAACTATTTATGGCATCTCTTAGGAAGCTATAGTTCCCTTTGGAGAAATATTTCATACTTTCTGCTCTTAAGGGGGTGTCAGGAATGATTGTTAATTCGAAAGAGACTGAATTCTGATCTAACCTGACCTGGGAGGGCAACACACAGGGGTTAATGCAGAGACCCCCTATGTTAGTGAGTACTAAGTCTAGGACATTTGAGCCCCCTGTGGGGGTGCAGACTATCTGTTAAAGCACATGTATAGTAACAAAGTCTGGGAACTTTAGAGCAAGTCTGTTTGCGCTTATATATGACTCCGAATTGACGAAAGGTTAGTTGAAATCACAAATGACCTAGGTGTTTGGCTGTATTGTGAGTGACTCAAGTAGGTCCATGTAGGCAGAATGTTTCTCATGATTCATGGTGTGGGACCTATAGCTAGCAATGATATGGAAGGGGGTTTTACCTACAATTAGTAGAACTTGGAGTAGTGCTATGGAGTTGTATTGTTTGACCAGTCTTGAGGTGTATTTGTCTTTAATGAAGATGTATACACCTCTGCCTTAGGCTCTTTCATGCTCGTTTTCATGTCTGAACATGTGGAAGGCGTTGTAGCCTTGCATGGCCGGGAGGCTCTCTGTGGCCTTGAACCATGTCTCTGTGATTGCACAGGAATGTGCAGCTTCCAAGGTAAGGAGAGCTTTCAGTGAGAGCAGTTTCTGATTTACACTCCTTGGAACAAACAGCACAACCTTCAGTTTGCCTCTAGTGGATTTTCTTTTACATTGGGAATTTAGTTGCACTGGTATTGCCTTAAAAGGCCACTATGGGGAGGCAAGTACCTTTGCCAGTAACCAAAAGCCAAGATACAACATGTGAAGACCATCTGTGGCAAAGCGGCATGGTCTGTCGACCATAACTTCCCAGGCTGACATACTGGATCCTCCTGGACTGAGGATAGAAGCTAAGCCAATTGCTGAAGTTAGTCATGTTTTGTTTATATTGAGGCATTTTGTGGGCGAAGGTGGAATGCTGCTTAGGCCTAAGGACATACCTGCCTGGGACAGATAATCTGAAAGCTCAGTCATGTCTCTCTTCATATAGTACAGTGATGTACATTTCCAGTCATTCACTGCAACATGGACTATGACAGAGTCATAGCGGTTCTTGTTGTTGAGAGACTTGAGTGTGTGCATGATCTGATGGTCCCTCGCACCTGACAGACAGATGACTATGACTTTCTCCTAGTCCAGCCTGGTGAAGGGGGACATCTGTGTGTTTCACTACGGAGTTGCCTATGACCAAGACATTTGGTTTTGAGGTATTTTGCCTTAAGGGCTTATTGGCTGAGACATTGTTGTGTGCATTATTATGTGTTGAGGATTCTGTTGGGTCTGCAACATGTGCAGTAGGTTTGCACTTGGGAGGTCTCTGATCTTTAGGTAGATTTTTAGAGAGTACCTCCTCATATGTGGATTTATGTGTTGTGAGCTTGTTATGTGCAAGAATTGAAGTGTGTATCCTGACAACATGTTTGATATCTGGTTTGTTGTTATGTGAGAGAATTGATTCCAAATTCATAGTACACATGCAGCTCTCACATGTTATATTAGTTTGTTTTAGCAGTAACTAGTTGTCAGTATACATACGGCAATTGCTACATTGCCTCAGGATGCAAATGTTAATCAGACTGTCTGGTGAGAAACTGTCCATCCATTATGGAAAGTCTATACTGCAGACACTAGTTGGGAGTGGGCTAGATGGATCAGGTTTTGCTGTAGGACTAACAAAAAGTCTCTAGTCTATGGAGGGCTAGGGGTAGAAAATGTGTCAATGTTATCCAATGTGCAAATGAGTTGCTCACAGGGCAGCAGTGCAAGCTCTGAGCAGCACTGGTAAACTCAACCAAACACAATGCTGGAATACAAGTGAAATTAAACAATTTAAAAAAAGTAAACAAAGGGAAAGCACAAGGCTGAGCCTTATTCAGCAGTCCCAAACTCTGATGAGTCATTGGCAGTACACTTCTGCCACAAGGGTGCAGGGGGCCTTCTTAATGTGAGAGGGTTAGTTTTAGTGCTCAAATTATACCAAACAGTCTAGATTCAGCAAGCCTGAATCAAACCTATGCTATAAAATGCAGAAGTACTAGAAATTCAAAGTGCAGACAATGACAATTACATGAGCTGAAAAAAAAACAGCTTAAATAAAGCAGCAACTCAATAGAATACTCTAACAAGAGTGTAGACAACAAACCTTCCTAGTGTGAAATAAGTGGTCTGGAACCCAAGTGCTTAAACCAGAACTAAGACACTTTCGGTATAACAAACACAATAAGCCTTCAAACAGCAATTCCCAGCTTAGAAGGGTGTAGGCTAGCCTCTCCTGCCACAAGAGTCTACACCACAAACCTTCCTAATATAAAATAACTGGTTTGGAGGCCAAGTGTTTAAACCATAAAAAATATAAAACAAACATAATAAGCATTAAATCATCAATTCCCAGCTCAGAAGTGCAGAGGCTACCATCTCTTCCCACTAGAGTGTAGACTACTAACCTTCATAATGTAAGACAACTGGCCTGAAGTCCAATTGCTTAAACCAAATGTGAGAGGCTTACAATAACAGTTACAATTTAATGCAATACCAGAAAGATGACAGTGACATGCTTTTTTTTATCTACCCACATACAGCATGCCATGGTTAGTAGGCCATGTCTTGTCTTGATGAGAAAGCTCTGTGGTCTATCCAGATGTTGCATGTCTGGTGAGGTTCATGCAAAAAGACCATTATACTGTATTACTGTTCTGATGAATTTGACTACAGTGCTGTCATACAATCCTGAGATCTGAATGATATGGCATCTTATGATGTTAACCATACATATGTACTGGAAAACATTAAAAAGAAAAGTTATAAAGAAAGGAGACACATTGCAGGTCCTGAGCTCACAACCCTTACAAGAGAATTCACTAGAAAGTATTGACATGGTGATGCTATCCACTGTTTAATTTGGCAAGGCAAATATAAATAACAGGTACAATTATCAGTGCAACAACACAAATGCAGATATACTAGGCACTAACGTAGCTATGCACCCTGTGCATCAGACTCAAAGCTTTTATATCCCTAAATCCAAAAGAGAGAAAACAGGGATATGGCACAGTTATTATCACTTACGCAGGGTGCTGGGGGGGGGGGGGGGGTGCAGGAGGCCTAGGCTGACACAAAAGGTCGGTGAGTGAGTGAGTGGGGGGGAGCAGGCAGGTTGTGTTTGTCTGTAGGAGTCCTCCACGTGAAAGTGGTGTGTGAGAGTCTGCATGAACTCAGCCAAGCTCAGTGCTAGCTCTACATCTTGATATGTCAGACATGTGTGAGGCATGCATGGTAGAGGTGGCACCGCATTGATGTCACCCCCAAACATGGCAGCTGACTCTGTCAGCAGTTGCACTGGCACCTGCATGCCCAAGGTCAGATGCAGTGCTGTTACCTGAGTGTAACTGACGTCTGCTTCATGGGAATGGCCAATACCATGACCTCATGGCCTGCCACATCTGGGTGTGGACAGCACACTCACTGATGGACCAGCGGATGTACTACCATTATGGCAGCATGATCAGGCATGCCCATGTTTGCTAACAGCAGATGTTGTGGCTGACCTATGCCCATAAGTACACCCTTCCCTCCCAGCAGACATTCCATCATAGACACTGCTTGATTCATGACAGACACTCCTCGGTCCATCACAGACACCCCTTTTGCTAATGTGTCATTCATCCGATCCTGTGAATTGGCAACATGGTGGAGGCAGTCATGTATGTCAGACTGTGCAACATCCATAACCCTGAGCATTTGTCTGGAGTGCCTTTCTGAATGTGCCTATGCCTCCATGATGGCCCTAAACATATGTTGAGTGACACTGGAAGAGACACCTGCACCAGCTGGTGGAGGGTTAGCAGTTCCTATCAGAGCACCTCTATCAACCCTCTTGTGTGGCACCTCACCAATACTTTGGCTACTGCCACACTCAACAGGCACTGAAGCTCCAGTAGCCACACTTCCATGCTCAATGTCCTTGCCCTCTGCCTGTCCTATATCTGGGGGCTCAGTGGATTGGGTAGGCGTAGGCCTACTGACTGTGTCCAGGGAAAAAGAAGGGGGTGGCTGAATGTCAACCTCTGTATCAGATTCAACTTCTGCAGCCCCAGCTTTAAAAAAACAAGCAATGGAAGACAGGAAATTGGTGAAATGGGGAGCAAGCAGGGGGAAGTACGAAGTGAAAGGAGGGAAGGAATGTGCAGGAAGGATGTAGGAAAGAACCATGGCGATCCATTTCTTCAAGAATAAAACATGAACATATATGCAGAATTTTAGCTGAATTTGGACTGTCACCACCAGAGACAGGAGTGACCACAACACAATCTGTTATATAGGAAACTGGACCGAATCATGTGTGTCATGAAGAGATATGTGTGATATGGAGAGCCATGTGTGCAACACTTTTTTTTTTTTTGACAGGTGCCAATTTTTTTTTTTTTTTTTTTTGAGAGAGAGGAATGTTGGGGAAGGGATGTAAGAATGTCTGGATAAGGTAAGTTGGGCAGGTGATGAAGCAATTGCAGACAGACAAGATAAACAAGACAAGAAACAGGGACAGTGAAGGACACAAGAGGTGGGTGCATACCATGGTTGGGGTGAGGGTGGGAAATCCTGGTCCCATGCATCTCAAGGTGGCTGACAGTTAGAATCTAGTCCTCACCCAGTGGACTGTCATCACTGTCACCTCACTGCACCACTGGCTGAAGTGCCTGATTTCTGCATCTCCTATGAGTACTCTGAATGAGGATGGAGAGCAGACACTTCATATGACATAGGTGTGCACCCAGAGCTCTGCACATCTGTGGAAAAACAGAACAAAACTGAACACCATTATGTATACCAGTCGACTGTATTCAACTTTTAACTCTTACAGTTACTCACTGAAATTAATACTTACACATCTGTGGTGTGTCCCCTGTTCTAAATTCCCTGATCTAATGGTTGAGGGTTCCTGCTTCCCCCTCCTGAGGTCATCAAAGTGATGACCGCATTGATAACCATTGTGGGGGAAACCTGTAGCACTGGTTAAAGCCCTGGCAATACTAATACAGGCTTCAGACTTATATTATGAGCTGGAATAGTCCTGCTGCAGAAACCGGGACCCATGCTCCTTAACTAGGAGCCAAACAAAAACTTTGGCATCTATATTACATGATCGAACAGTGAAATGTTCAAACACGTAATAATCAATCCCTAAATGTCGAAATGTCATAATGTTGAATGGCAAAAAAAAAAAAAAACATAAAAACACCCAAACAAACCATAAAAATGTTTTAAGAAGGGGGGCAAGCCCCCCTGCACCCCCTGCTACTTAAATATACCAACTCAGAGATCGCACTACGGTGCAGACAATGGAAAACTTCCATGTCTGCATTGTACGGAGATCTCCATTGAACCGTTCCACATTCCGACGGTTTGACATTTAGGGGTTGATTATTACTTGTTTGAACATTTCACTAATCGATCACGTAATATAGACCCAAACCTTGGACTCCTGGACACTCCACCACTGTGCTCAAAGCACACACTCTCACCAGCAACTCCTGACATGCCTGCCATAGATCAAGCCCAATGTATAATGAGCATTTCCTCCCAATTGCATTTTGTATGCTGATGTTTTCCTGCCTACTGCATGTCTCATGCTTACTGAGAGTGCGCACATTTTGATTTTGCAACATTTGAAAATGTTGCGTATCACTTACCATGATGAAAATGTGGTAGGTGAGGTTGTGCACTGCCAGGCACCATGTTTGCTCTATGTTAAGCGATGCGCAACAGTGGCAAGCACTACAGTTCCTCTGGCTAGTGAATCTGTCCTCCCAGCATGTCAATTTATTTCAGTGCTGATTTTCTGAGGTGCACATGTCCATTAATTCGGGTTGGACATGGCTTTATATGCACTGAGTAGGAGCTGGAGTTTTAATAAAGGCATATGTGGCATCTGTCTGAGCCCTTTGATCCTCTTGGTGTTGGGTGTTTGTTTGGGGGTCTTTCCAGTTGGTGTGGGTGTAAGGTACACAAAAAGGGCATTGTACTCAATTATGGGCCTGATGAGGGATGAGATTAGGTGGGCTATATAAAATGTTTTTCTAACCACTGTAATTTGTGGCACCTGTTTGTTTTAAAGGAGATGACTATACACCACCTTTTGGCATTTAGAGGCCATGGCTCTCCTGGCACCTGTTGTCTGTTCTATGAGGCCTTTGTGGTGCCCAGTTTGCAGTCATCTTGGTCAGCCAGTCCTTCTAACTGGTTTGGAGTCTGACATGGGCTCAGCAATTCTAACCATGTGGGCTGGTGAGCTTATCTATAATGATAATGCCCGTGTATATCGAAGGCTTTGGCGAGTCCAGGGGGGGCTGTGTGACTCCTCTCCCGTCCAATGGCCTTGGTGACTGTTTCAAAGAAATCAACCAGGTTTAAGAGGCAGGATAATATCTTTATTTATGAGGTCCATGATGATCCTTTCCATAGCTTTGCAGACCAAGCTAGTCAGGCTTATGGGATCACGCCACTCTTTGGGCACATATCCTGTAGTAAGGCTGAGATTGAACAGTAGTTTTATGTTTGGGTTTAGCTTCTTGAGTTTCTGTAGGGATTGTAGCGGGACACCGGGACACCATCCCATTGATGCTGTGTTTTGTTTTTGAGAGAGGGGCTCTTACCTGAGCTTCTGAGCTGTCAGGTGCTGGGATAGATATTTGCCCTTTGGTGGGGAGGGGGGTAGTTTTTGCGCTGAACCTGTCAGCTAGGATGTTGACAATGCCTGTGGGTTCAGTATATTTTTGTCATTTTGGACTAATTTGAGCATATCTGGTAATTACCACCCAGGTTCCTAACATAACTAAAGAAAGCCTTGTGATTATCCTTAGTGTCCCTCTCAAGCTGGCCTTAGACAATTTTATGAGTGCCCGTAGTTTTTTGCCAATACTGATCAGTGATGCCTTCCCTTTTTGGGATTTTGCTCTATCATTTAGTAGCTTCCTCCTTCTATTGTATAGTTTGTTTATGGGTGGGGGGTCCAGACAGAGGACGTCCTCTTTTGGAGGATTGTGCGTTTTGAGATGGAGTTTTGAGATTATTTGGTATACAGGCACTTGTGTAAATCTGCTACTCAAATGTACCATGTCTAAGGTTCTCCTCCACTTACAGCTATTACCACAACAAGATTGAGAAAGCTGTGTATGCTGCACTTCATTGCTATAATATGCAAACCCAGAACAGTAAAATAAAATGTTCACACCCTGTACTAGATCCCCAGATCATCTGCACTACACACCTACACTTAACACCGGCTGCCATGGGAGTAGTGACATGATAACCCCTATCTTAATAGTTATTGTAAGGTTCTTCCTGTTAATTGTAGTGCAACACCACTTAACGTGTTTCTGTGATGCACAATATTATTACTTAAAAGCATCCAGTTTATGTTTGTGGCTGTCTGGGTCCTGTCTACAACCCAGCTGGTCCATTCCTCCAGCTTCTGTGTGGCTGCAATTCATGCAAACCAGCTGAGCGCAGCTAAAACAGCCAAGCTGCACATTGCACAAACAATGGACTAAAAAAAATAAAAAAATAATAAAACAAAACAAAAGGGAGACTGTCTATATCTTTGCAGAATGCAAAGATGTTTGCATCATATTTTGGGGCTGTTCCTTGTAAAATGTGTGGTTTACTGGAAAATCACTGAAGGTTGAAGTCAATACATAATGACATAAGTTTCAGTTTCTTACTTCATTTTCTTCATAAAATGCATGCTAACACAAATCCTGTTATTCTACCTCCTTTCTATGGTAGCCAGAACACTATTATGCATCTTTCCCTATTTTTGGCCCTTTGCCCCCCCCCATTACATTAGTGTTTGTCCAGATTTCTTGCACTAAAATGTTGAGTAGTATGATTTACATTCACTCTACAGGTTTTGTGGCCAGCAACACTGGTGCAAACCATGACAGCTTGTTTACATGAGCTGTACATCATTAATATTCATGGCATGATGCCATGCAATGCCATGTGATGAGCAGTATCGCATATGTGAAAAGACTCAGTGTAGGCTCTGCACAGAATGTACATGGAGTTTATTGAATTCTGCAGTATAACTTCTTTCATATAATTCATCTGTCTAGTAATTAAAGTAATATCAGCAATGTATGATAATATCTTTATATATATATATATATATATATATATATATATATATATATATATATATATATCATCATCTTCTTTCAGCTGTTCCCGTTAGGGTTCACCATCACCATAGCGGATCATCTGTTCCATTTCTTCCTGTCCTCTGCAACTTGCTCTGTCACACCAACCACCTGCATGTCCTCTCTCACCGCATCCATAAACCTTATCTTAGGCCTTCCTCTTTTCCTGTTACCTGGTAGCTTCATCATTAGCATCTTTTTCCCAATATACTCAGCATCCCTCCTCAGAACATGTCCAAACAAATGTAACCTTGCCTCTCTGGCTTTGTCTCCAAACCTTCCAACCTGGGCTGACCCTCTAATATACTTATTCCTAATCCTGTCCACCCTCGTCATACCCAGTGCAAATCTTAACATCTTTAACTCTGCCACTTCCAGATGAAACTCCTGCCTTTTTGTCAACGCCACTGTCTCCAACCCATATAACATAGCTGGTCTCACTACCCTCTTGTAGACCTTCCCTTTCACTCTTACTGGTACTTGTCTGCCACAAATCACTCCTGACACTCTTTTGCACCCACTCCATCCTGCCTGTACTCTCTTCTTCACCTCTCTTCCACACTCACCATTACTCCAACCTATTAATCCCAAGTATTTAAACTCATCCACCTTCGCCATCTCTACTCCCTACATCCTCACCATTCCTCTATCCTCCCTCTCATTCACACACATATATTCTGTCTTAGTCCTGCTGTCCTTCATTTCTCTTCTCTCTAGAGCATATCTCCATCTCTCCAGGGTATCCTCCACCTGTTCCCTACTCTCACTACAGATCACAATGTCATCTGCAAACATCATAGTCCATGGGGACTCCTGTCTGATCTCGTCTGTCAACCTGTCCATCACCATTGCAAATAAGAAAGGGCTCAGAGGTGATCCTTGATGTAACCCCTCCTCCACCTTAAACCCATCTGTCACTCCCATTGCAGACCTCACCGCTGTCACACTACCCTCATACATATCCTGTACCACTCTTACATACTTCTCTGACACTCCCTACTTCCTCATACAATACTACAACTCCTCTCTAGGCACCCTGTCATATGCTTTCTCTAAGTCTACAAAAACACAATGCAACTCCTTCTGACTTTCTCTGTACTTCTCCATCAGCACTCTCAGAGCAAACATCGCATCTCTATACATATATTTATGTATATATATATATATATATATATATATATATATATATATATATATATATATATATATATATATATATATATATATATATATATAAAAACACCAAATTACTCCAGCACTCAGAAACCAAAGACAGCATTGGTGCAAATGAAGATTAATTCCAGGCACAGTCTGCAGCACAGACCGGTTTCGCTCAAATATATATGTATATATGGATTTCAGTTCAGAAGCCTGAATGATCACAAGCCTGAATTGCATAAGTCAGAAGACCAAAAGCCTGAAATTTCATATACCTGAAAACTCAAAAGCCTGAATCCCATAAGACTGAAAATATACAGAACACAAAAAAGGACACACAAAAACACATACAAGACAAAGGATAGCAGGTTTCACCAAGTATGGGCAGGGGGGCAAGCCCCCTCCTGCACCCCCCATGTGGGTGGCTGTGCCTCCCACACCCCCTGCTAATTAAATATATCAAATATATCAACTCCGAGATTGCACTTTAGTGTAGTGAAGTGCAATCTTGGAGTTGATGTATATATGTATGTAGCAGGGGGTATGGAGGACGCAGCCCCCCACATGGGGGGGTGCAGGGGGGCTTGCCCCCTGCTTATATTTGGTGGAATATAATCTGTTTTGTGTTGTCTTCAGTCAGTAGATGTATCCTATCTGTTTTCAGTCTTATGGGATTCAGGCTTTTGAGTTTTCAGGCTTATGGTCTTCCAGGCTTCTGAAGTGAATACATATATATATATATATATATATATATATATATATATATATATATATATATATATATATATATATATATATATATGGTTCCCATTCAGAAGCCTGAAACATCATAAGCCTGAAAATCAAAATCCTTGAAACTCAAAATCCTGAAAATATATATAATGCTATATATGTCACTATATATATATATATATATACCAACTGACCCTGAGCTTTTGGTTTCAGGATTTTGATTTTCAGGCTTATGATGTTTCAGGCTTCTGAATGGGAACCATATATATATATATATATATATATATATATATATATATATATATGTGTGTGTGTCTACTATAAATTATTCTTGATTAACATGTCTTGCTACTACATTCATTATTAATGCAAATATTGTACTAGTCAAAGGACAAACTTGCCTTATTCCTCTCATAATATTTACTTTCACAGTTAACCAACCATTTGTTTATTTATTTATTCAATTATTTGGCATTTGTTGACCAGGTTACTCTGTCTGAGCTTGCACCATTTTTCAGCAGAGGCCTGGGGAGAAAAACTCCACAGTACAAATTATACAAGTATAAAATTCAAAGCACAAATTAGGCAAGTAAAAAAATTCACAGTACAGAATAAAAATTTACAGCTCCACAGTGCAGAAAAAAAATTCAACAGTATAGATTATACATGTGAAAAAGTAGCAGGAGTAAAGTAAAATAAAGTAAATACAATAAAAAAGTGTATATAAAAAGGTTAATTAATACTTCTACGTTATTATACTTATATGAAGTCCTACAAGCATTCCTTATCTTATTAACTATATTATATGATTTAAATATATTCTATAAAATACCATATTGTACAGTTTCAGAAACTTTACTTGAATCTCCTACCATAATATACAGTTGTTCTTGTCCATTAAAATGTCATCTAATAATTCTCTAACAACCCAGTAATAATTCTTAAGTTCTACTACTTTTAACTCTGTATATTGTATCTTGTATAATGTTCATAATTTTTACTTCCATTCTGTTTTGTATAATTTTCATAAAAATGTTATAGTCCAAATTATTCTGTAATATAGGCTTTCAATTTCTTAAATCACTTCTTTCACTTTTTGATACCCCACTACATAATTCCTTATAGTTAAAATGTACATTCAATAACACTTGTATAAAATATTTCTTTTGTTTTATTATCATATTTTTATATATTTGGTATTCTATTCCATTAGCTCCTGCAGCTGTTTCTACATTTACCTGTGCTAATATTCTGTCTAATTCCTCTCACACTATTCTCGTCTCTTCTCCACATCCATATTATGTGAAGTTGTTAATCTCGCCGATTATTCTCACTGATGCTTTGGAGCCGATCCAAGGCTCCGACATGGCCGATAGCAAGCTCAGGATTTGCATGTAGCTCGAGACCAGCCCCTTATCCCACCATGCACTGCTAGAATTACCTCAGATCTAGTTTGCCGTGGCAAGAGAGATCTTGGTGATACAGATAGCTCGGACCATTTTAGAAACAGAATTAACAGCAAGTTTTTAAAAAGTTTTCCTTTTGTTATATTTATGTAGTGTGTGTTAGTTCCATTATTTTTAGATAGTTTAGACAGTTTAGACAGTTTAAATTGTTTTAAATTAGGGACTTGTTGGCTTTTTAGTTTGTGTGGGCCTTTAGCCCCTTTTCCTACTATTAATCCCTTTAGTAGTTAGGTTTTTTTTTCTGTGGGACTCTTAGTCCCATATTTGTGTTATATTTTTATTTATATATATTTTACTGTTGTAAATAGTGCCCAGGTTGGGCTTAGTTGTTTGTGAATCTATTTACTGTTTTTCTCTTGGTATGTCAGAGGATAGGGAGAAATCCCATCCCAAATCGGGTTTTAAAAAATGCCCAGATTGTGGGCAGAAAACATCCATCACTGATGGACATATTCAATGTGTTTACTGCTTGTGGGCCAAGCACCTCCAAGACACGTGTAGCATTTGTCACTCCTTCTCTTCAAGAGTCCTCTTGGAGATAAGGAGAAAACTTATAGACAGAGGATTGCTACAGCAATCCTTTGCAGAGGTTTTGAATAGCCATGAAGGTGCTAGTACATCTTCCAAATCTTCAAAATCCAAGTCTTCAGATAAAGTATCCAAAAAGGCTAAAATTTCAGAAGGAGGGTCATCTGTTCCACAGTCAACGGAGCCAACTGTACCTTTGATTCAGAGTCAGCTCTCAGAATTGGAGCCGGTCTCCGAAGTTCCTTCTTCACCTCTGCTCCAATCAGCACCATCGGTGCATTCAGCTAAGTCTTCAGTAAGCCTTTTGGATTTGGACATGGATCGGCTAGTGCAGAATCTTTTACAGGCACCAGGACTTGCCAAACTGTTGTCAGCCCTGACCAGCTTGTCGGTGCCGAAGACTATGGAACCAAACTTGTCTACTTCTCCACCAAGCCGTACTGGACTCTCGGAGCTGAGGGAAGTCGAACCGATGGTGGTCGGACCCTTGGAGCCGATATCCACTCCGGGGTTATCGACTCCATCTACTCGGATGTCCTTGGCACTGACCGAGAGCTCTAGGAGCCGACACTCTCCAGTCAGGTCCGGGAAAGATAGTTGCACCAACTTGTCGGTGCCAACTCTCCCTCTCAGGGCTTCAGCTCAGATGAGCTTGGTTCCTACCTCAGGCTCGGAGCCCAGGGTTTTGGTGTGGAAGGATCGGACAGTACTCTCGGGTCTGTCCACTCCTCCTCATCGGAGCCAAGGTTCCTTCGATGCTATGAGGAGAGTTTTGTCTCCAAGGACAACATCAGCATTGGTTCAGCTTTCCCTCTCCCCTCAATCTCCCATGTCTACTTCTGCATCTACCGACCCCTCTAAGCGTAGAGACCCTGAACCTCAAGTACCCCCACAGGGTGTCCCCTGCTCTTCTGAGACCTTCCCAGACCCCCCCACTGAAGAGGTGCCCAGAAAGTTGCAAGAGGAGGCACTTAGACTCCCCACAGGAGTCTTTGACATCTGACACGGACTTAGATGAGTCAGAAGGGTCCACTCGGTCCCTCTCTTAGGATATCTCTTTTGCACAGATACTAGAGATCCTTAGTCAGAGGGGCAACTGGCAGCCCAAGACCCCTACTGAGGATGAGTCTATGCTCTTGAAGGCATTTGGGTCTTAACCTTCCACCTCTTGGGTGTCTCCACCTTATGACAAGCTCATGGATCTGATCTCTCGTAAGTCGTGGGAGTCACCAGAGGCCATGGAACCTGTCTCTTGTAGACCCAATAAATTCATATCTGCCCCAGTCGATAAACCTTTTTTGACAAAAGGAGTCCTTGTGGATGCCATGGTGGTGGCTGCAGCCACCAAAAAGGATGTTTCTGAGACATCCTCTTCTATCCATCCCCCTAACAGAAATTCTAGGGTTATGGATAGATATGGGAAGTGCATGTTTAATTCAGCAACTTTTTCCCTGCCATCACTGAACTACTTGACCCATTCTACAAGACTACAGAGAGATCTCCTGAAAGAGCTAGGAGATACTCTCCAGGGTACAGTAGCTGCAGGAGTGGCCGACAAAGTCAAAGCCCAGCTCGCTACCCTTAACTCAGTAGTAAACTCATCCATGCGTCTCATATCTTATGCAGCTGATATTTCAAGTAGAGCCACTATTTTGGGCATTGCTCTTCTCAGACAAGCCTGGATGCATCTCTGTTCCTTTGTGGAACCCTTCAAGTCTTCTTTTATTAATACCCCATTTGATGGCTCATCACTGTTTGGGCCCAAAGTAAAGGAAACTTTAACCAGGTGTGAACAGGAAGGCAAGACTTTATCTGCCATTGGGGTCCACTTTTCCACTCCTACTCGGCCCTACCCCAAGGGCCCTGGGGGGGGGGTTCCAAAAAACTCAAGCAGCCTTTCATGACACACATGATGAAACCCCCTCTAGAGGCAGAGGAGGGGGTTATAATGGAAGATGCCACCCCTGTGGCAGAGGGGTTCCACAGCAACAGGGTGACAGGGGTCAGTTCTCCGGTCAGTCCTACCAGCACTCCTAAAAGGGGGCCCAACTGTTCGGCTCTGGAGGCAGTCGGGGGTCGCTTGTCTTTGTACCCAGAAGCCTGGATAAACATAACATTGGATTCTTGGGTACAAAGCATCATTTCCAGAGGATATTTCATACCGTTCTTTACCCCTCCCATTCCTATCAAAAAAATCCCAGATGTTCCACCCAATCTCAGGGAACAAGCAATCGTAGAGGTCTACAGATTGCTAGAAAAAAGAGTCATCCAACCAGACCCAGCAGACCAAGTCGGATTCAGAACTTACTAAAGATTCTTTTTGGTACCAAAGAAAACAGGGGACTGGAGACCTATCTTGGACCTCAACAGACTAAACAAGTTTGTAAAGAAAGAGAAGTTCCGAATGGTCACGCTTCAGTCCATTCTTCCCTTTTTAGGGAAAGGCGATTGGATGTGCTCCATAGATTTCAAGGACGCATACTATCACATAAAGATGGACAGATGCTCCAGAGATCATCTGTGCTTCCGGCTGGGAGCCAATCATTACCAGTTTTGAGCCCTGCCTTTGGTCTCACTTCAGCCCCCAGAGTGTTCACCAAATGCATGGCAGTGGTCATGGCTCACCTGAGGCGTTTAGGATTCCAGGTGTTTCCATACTTAGACGATTGGCTCCTCACCGCTACCACCAGGCATCAATTGACTCAGGCAACACAATACACTTTGACACTCTGCCATCAATTAGGCATTATGATCAACTTCAAAAAGTCTGCCTTATCACCATCTCAGCATACCGTTTTTATAGGAGCAGAGTTAGATACCTCAACCACCACTCTACGTCTCCCTATCGAAAGAGTATCCCTTCTTCGCCAAAACATCAGCTCACTGGTGTCAAAGAAAAAAGCTACAGCAGCGGAGGTACTGAAAGTACTAGATTTGATGGCACCAGCAATCCTGGCTATACCACTCGCAAGGATGCATATGCAAATCCTTCAATGGCTTCTCTTCACTCAGTGGTCTTACCAGAAACTACCAATGCACCACATGATTCTTATCACGGATTCTTGCAGGAGAGACCTTTGGTGGTGCTTGATGTCTCTTCATGTTACAGTAGGGAGACCCTTTGTTCTCTCCCCCCTAGTGGCCACTGTGACCACAGACGCTTCCCTGATAGGGTGGGGGGGCATTTTCAGAGAAAGACTGCCCAAGGCACATGGACAGATCAAGAATCACATCTGCACATCAATGTACTAGAGCTGAGAGTGGTACTTCTGGTGTTGCAGTATTTTCAGGACTCTCTCCCTCTAGGGACTATTGCAATTCAGACCGACAACATGTCAGTAGTCTGGTACTTGAACAAGCAGGGTGGAACCAAGTCTTACCGCCTTTGTCGAGAAACCCTCAGGGTTTGGCAATGGGCTGTGTCATCCCAGCATTTTCTGTTAGCAACGCACATCCCGGGGAAATCCAACGTCATTGCGGACAAGTTAAGCAGGGCAATATTACTCCCTCACGAGTGGTCTCTCAATCAACAGGTTGCGGAGTTGATTTTCTGCAAATGGGGCCAGCCTTGTTGCAACCTTTTTGCCAGCCACATCAATTCAAAATGCAGAAGCTACTTTGCCCTGATACCACCTCCTGGTCATCTGCCGAGAGATGCACTTTTACACGATTGGCCCCAGGGTCTCCTTTATGCATTTCCATCCTTCCCATTATTAACCAGATTTCTACAGAAAGCAAAATCGCTGGAAAGGAAGGTTATACACATAGCCCCCTACTGGCCTCGAAAGATTTGGTTTCTGTTTCTCCACCATCATCTGTTGGAGGATCCATGGATCCTGGATCCAGTTCCAGACCTTCTGACCCACCAGTCAGGGGACCTTCATCCTTCTCTACACTCCCTGAAACTGACTGCTTGGCTAATCCGCTTCCCCTAATTGTCAGGCTTCATTCAATTTCAGAAGATACAAGACAGATTCTCTTGTCCTCTCACAAGCCATCTGCCAGGAAATTATATGGCAGCAAATGGAAAAGGTTCTCAATGTGGGCCAACAAGCAGAACATTGACCCTTTTCGAGCTCCGCTATCTTCGATCTTGGAATTTTTGATAAACATTTTTAAGGAAGGGGCAGCAGCTGCTACAGTTTGAGTTCAGTTAGCTGCTATCTCAAATTTTCACCTTGGGCTTGATGGCTCAAATATTATGAGCCATAAATTATCCAAAACCTTCCTTAAAGCCATTCTTCATATGAGACCTCTGATCAAAATTCCCTTTTCCTCCCTGGAATTTAAACCTTATGCTGTCTCAACTTATTCTTCCTCCCTTTGAACCAGCTTTTTCTTGTGCTTTAAAATTCTTATCATGGAAAACAATTTTTCTTGTGGCCATTACGTCTGCCCGCAGAGTGTCAGAACTTCAAGCATTATCCATCAGACCACCCCACATGATCTTCCATGCTGATAGAGTATCTCTCAGAATGAACCCCTCATTTTTACCTAAAGCTCCCCTCACTCTGGAACAAAATCCCAATCCATGTTAGGCAGAGCCCCTCACTGACCATCTTCAAGAGAAATCTTGGCGAATGGATGGGAGATCGTAAGTTTACCCCTGGGATCTCTTCCGTGTCCCTGCTTGACAGAGGTACAGTAAACTAACCTTAAAAGGGCTACCTTCTGTGACCTACTATACAGAGGCACAGTCAACTAATCTAAAAGGGTGGTGAAAGCCAAACACACTCTGGCTAGGCTTATAAATGCCCTAGGGCAGATAACCTAATATCAGCCTATGAACCTATGAACCTATAAGTCTGTTCTGAGTCAAACATCAATCAGGTCATTGAACTACCAGTGTTCTTCCCCAACCACTCTAACAACTTAGAATATATGCTGCACAAACTTGATGTTCACAGACAGCTCAGATTTTATCTTGACAGAACTAAGGATATTAGGAAATCAGATCAACTTTTTGTAGCCTTCTCAGAAGCAAGAAAAGGCAATCCAGTGGCTAAAACAATCTTATCTAAATGGTTATCTGATTGTATATCCTTTGTTTATGAAAATGTGAACATGCCTTTAACGCACAAACCAAAAGCTCATTCTACCAGAGCTGTCTCTACCTCTTCTGATTTTCAAGCTAAATTGCCCTTTGACAATATTTACGTTGCAGCCATTTGGTCTAACCCTCATACCTTTATCTCTCATTACAAAGTAGATAAGGCTTCTAGGGACAGGTCTTCCTTTGGTTCTACAGTACTAAAGAACATACTCCCATGAGCCATCCAGGGTTGAGGGTGCTAGGGATGCTACCCATCAGTGAGAATAATCGGCGAGATTAACAACTTCACATATAGAAGTAATGTACTTACCATAATGTTCCATCTGAGTTGTTTATCTTGCCTTTATTCTCACATCCCTCTTTCCTTCCCCCTCCTGGCTGACTGTTGACTTAGAGGCTAGTGCCATCCTGGTTATTCAATATTTCTCTTTCCCTTTGGGTACTCTTCTTCGTAGATATATATATATGAGAGTATGTATAGGTTGTATATATGTATATATATGTATAGACTATTATTCGCAGCAAACAAGATCTGAGGTAATTCTAGCAGTGCATGGTGGGATAAGGGGCTGGTCTCGTGCTACTGGCAAACCTTGAGCTTGCAATCGGCCATGTCGGAGCCGAGGATCGGCTCCAAACCATCAGTGAGAATAAAGGCGAGATTAACAACTCACATGAAACGTTATGGTAAGTACATAACTTCTATATCTTGATTATAAAAAGTTTTTACTGTCCATGGTATTTCTTTTTTCTTTCCCTTCTCTTCAAACATTTCTTTTACTTAATCTATTAATATTTTCGTTATACTTCTTTGATCTCTATGTATCATTCTCTCTTTATCTTTTAATTCCTTCAATTCCTTTTTCTTTTATTACTTTATCTAAGAATGGAGACACTTATTTTCTCTTTCCCTGAAGAAAATACATTTGCTTAAATAATGAATTCTTAGTTTTTCTTACTTTATCCCATAAATTTCTTTTTTGTTAATAAAATATTTTTTTTTTTTTTAATTACCAAATGCTTCTTAACTTATAGTATTATATATTTTCTTCACTTCTTTCCTCTTATCTGTTTTTCATACTATATAACATTTTAAACTTTTTCTTAAAAAATACCTACCATTCAGACCAATCTTTATAATATTGTCTCATACTACTTTGATTTTCCCACAATTCTGTCTTATTTCCCCTTTTACTTTCCATCCTCTCTCATTTAACCTTTTTAAACATTTGCCTATCATAATGACAACATCTTTATCTTTTAACTTTCTCCCCAAGTAGCTCTATGATCTGAAAAAAGCTGTTTCTATAATACCTACTTCCATAGTCTGCATTCCATTAGGTAACAGAAAATAATGTATTTTTGTTCTGTATAGTCCTGTACTATATGTCCAATCAGTATTATTCCAAATATTTAGTTTACCACATTTCATAATTTCCATCACCTTTATAACATCACTGCTTTTTTTCTTAAAGCACTATTAAAATCTCCTGCTATAATAATTTTCATATTTACAGACACATAATTTAGAATTTGATTAAACATGCATTTTCTTTCTTTCTTTGTAATGTTTGCATGTAATGCAACTATTCTATACACTTTTTTCTTTCCATCTTATATCTATAATAGTTTGCTAATGTTATATCCAGAATTTGAACTATTCATTCAGAATTCATTCCAGAACAAGTATCTTGACCTAAATTCAAAATAATATTATTTCCCCATGAAGATTCTATTTGCAACCTATCCTCTTTCATCAATAATCTAATGTCTTCTAATATCATGTCAATATCTAGTTCTTTACAGCATTCTATAATGGTTAACCTTCTCACTGTACTTTTTACACTTTTTACATTTATAACTAATATTCTATAATTACCTCTTTTCTTTTTCCAAATAATCCCTTTGGATTAATTTCATTAACCTTTCATTCTTTTACTTCATCTTTTTCTTTTATATTTAGCCCTATACATTTTCTTTTTCTCTCTTGTAGCATTTTACTAATTTAATGCCGGAGGGATAGATTCCTGTCCCAGAGACTTCCCATACTCTGGAATAAACTACCTATCTATATAAAACAAAGCTCCTCATTAGCACTCTTCAAGAAAAATCTTGATGATTGGATGGGAAATAGGAAATTCACCCCAAGGATCAACTCTGTGCCTCTGCTCGACAGTGGCACAGGAAAATAATTTTCTTGGGTGGCAAAAGCCACGGTACCTTTTTGGCTGGGCTTGTATAGGCCCCAGGGCCAATAGCCTAGTACCTACCTATGAACCTATGAACCTATGATTTCTTTTCTTTCCAATTAAACTCTTCTTCATCACTAAACTCAGAACTTTTTTTTTTCATTCATGTCTTCATTTTTTCTGTAATATATTTCCATCTTAATTCTCGTTATTTTTACTCATAACTCCCTCTCCCCCTTGTTCCTGCCTTGGCTTTTTTATTATTATAATCTCTTCTTGTATTTGCTTCTGCCCCTGTTGCTCAGCCATACTAATTTTGTTCTACTTCATCATTCCCTTCTTTATATTCCATACATGCATGCCCAACCTTATTGCATTTATGACATTTAATTTCACATTTCTTACATCATGTCCTATTTTACCACAGATACATTTTTTTTAACACAATCCAGGTTTTCTGCTGACCCCAATATTTCACAACCTCGTTTTGACCTTCAACATTTGTAACACAAGGAATATGTACAATATTTTCATTTTCCATTTTTAGAACATTTCAGTACCACCCCCCAGTCCATGACACTCTATTATTCAACACTTTAAAAATGTCCATTACGTTGTTACATAAGTTAGTTAAATGTCTTTTTAAAAACTCTTTTCAACTACAGTCCTAAACTGTATGCATATTTGTTTTTAGTGTCTCTATAAAAAACTTTAAACACATATGAATTTTAATGAGCAAAGTCTTTCTTTTTTCATATTCTCCCAAAAATGTTTCCATTAGATGTCCATTTTCAAAAATAACAACACAAAAATTATTTTTACTTATATGAATGAAAGCTATTATTTCTGAAGGCTTCATTCCCAGTAGAGAAATGCTATTATCTCATACCTCATACATTTCAATAATGTTTCTTCTTTACTGTAAATCCTTACTGTGACTGTTTCTTTTCTGTTTAAACTCAAATCCTTTTCTTTCTGCTATGCTGTTTTCCTTCTCCCTTGCTATAACTGTCTACAATCTGTTTTCCTTTATGGCATCCTCATATATAATTTCAGCATCTTCTTTTTGTATTTTATCCATCAAGTCAAGTCCCCCCCAAGAAATGTCTTTGCCACTCTCTGATTCACTAACCTCCAACAAATCCTGTAATAAATCATTCTGCAACCCTCCCGACTGGAGGGTGTTAATAAGGACTTCACCACTGTCCATGGGCTCTGCAGCAAAAAGTACCTGTTGAAATCTGCAGTATGAGTCCTGAGAAGATCCAGTTACCTTCACTTCTCTCTCTACACCATCTGAATGCTTATGTATAACATCAGGATAAGAAAGCTGACCAACTTCCCCATGTCTCCATCACACTCCTTTTCCTCCCTTTGCTGATGCAAAGGCTCAATCATGTCACTTGTCTTTCTGCACTACTTCAATTATGGATTCAATAACTGATCCATTTTTTAAAGAAGCAAAACTGTCAACACCAGTTTTGGACACCAAACCAATATGTGTCCTGCATCTCAGAGGAGTCTATGCGCTCAGAACAAAAACAAGAAGTGCCCCAGTACCAAAGATCCTACTCATCAACACAATGATGAGTAGGGGATGTTTTCTGATGCCCTGGCCAAATTTCCCCTAGTAGTATAAATGCCACATTGGGTCTTCCCTGTATAGAGGCTGCTAGCCTAATGGGACTAACCTGGTCAACAAACAAAAAAAAAAATACATACACACACACACACACACACACACACACATATATATATATATATATATATATATATATATATATATATATATATATATACCACATCTACATTATTACAATTTCCCATATTTATTTGACAGAAAACTGTAACTGTGAGATCAACATGGATACTGTTATGGTATTTAAAAATGATGAGAAATTCAACTGCTTACATTATCAGTTAAAATATCCCTGCCATTCTACTGTAATCTGATGATCCTATGTCTTTAAAAGCTTCAACACACCTCACTCCCTTACAATTTTTTTTGTGGGACAGCAATACATGTCTCAATTTTCAAAGATTTCTAGCTTTTTGCTGTTGTTCTGTGGTGGATGGCACTGACCACAGTTATGCTTTTGTGCAAGACTAGAACATAGCAGCACTGAGAGGTTCTTAAAACACTTTGTAGCACACAAGGTGCCATCATTATGCTCCAGAATTGAGAAAAAGTCAAACTAGTTAAGTGCTTCTGTAGCTTGAGACCCGATCTTAACAACTGTTAAGCACTGTCCTAAGTGCTGTTAAGATCAAGCAATGTGATGGACACTGAGACCTGCTAGTGTCAGCTACCAAAGAACGGAGGCAGAATTTAGAACTGCTTCTGTCCCACACATTCTTTCAAAGTCTTTCCACGATGTAAAACATGTTGCTGTCTGACAGCACTTGCTAAGTGCTTTATGGCTTTGAAAGCTGGCAAAACATTTTGTTCTTTTTTTTTCTTTTCTTCTCTAACTAGCAGTACATGGTGCACATAAAGCTCCATGCACTACAAAGAATTATGATTGGATCTCCCATCCTAACCTACTACTATGTGTTCGCAACATGGATGCCAAGATTCACATCTTGAGCATCTCTTTTGAGGTGAATTTCTTGGCATCCAACTATCAGACACTTAGTAATATGGTTATAGGCAGAGACCAAATCATAATCTTCTCTATTAAGCATTTTTTTTGAATCAGGAAAATGCTGAAGAAAAATTGTATTTTCTATGGTTTTGGAATGTAATTGCAGAATACCAAGTCCTACAATTAAATAATGTTCCACTTGTTGCAGAACATTAAAACTATGCTCATATGAATGACATGGATACCTTACATTTTAAGTACAATTTTCGTATGAATTTTAAAGCTACATCATATTTTTTAAAACATTTGCCTTTTTTGCTTTTATTTTATGTGCAAATACAGTGTTTGAGAATAAAAAGGAATATTCATTTTGTTATGCATATTGTACAGGAAGTCTAACTTAAAATAAGCAAAAGTGGGGCCCATTCATCTTTAATCAGTTAAAGTATTGTAAGTAACTGCACACATTATGATGTTGGGGATACAGAAAAATAATTGTCACTACCTCCCAAATATTTGTTAAGCATGAAATCTTCTTGTTCAGTGGTGCTCCAGTCTGACATGCATCATTTTATCATATATAAGAGCAGCAGGTGTTAGTCAAGCAATGAACTCTTATTTCCATAAAATTTCAAGCAATTACACTAAGTAACGCTGTTCATGTGTGTATTCTGAAGTTTCTCACATTTACTGAAATAAATTTGTACTAGACAAACCAAGCCTAATTGAATTTCATGCCTCTTTGTGGCAGTAATCACAGCAGTTTCAGTGTTACAGCTCAAAGTAAGTTAGGCTACAAGTAAAATATGCAGAATTCAGAGAAGGGGCTTTTGTAAACATTGCAAAACTCTAATCCCTACCAAGCTGTAAGAAAAAAAGTTTCTCCAAAAATTTTCACTTTTGTTTTCTTTGAAAATATATCAGTTGGAACATACATGTCATGTGGAATTTACTGCCATTAGAATAATTGCACTCAAACTGCTCAGCAGTCTTTTGCAACTCATATGGCATATTCTAGACATCATGTAGACTCAAAAAATTAAAAAAAAAGAAAAAAAATGCGTGTTTTGCATTTACTGATTTCATATCATCAGAACAAGTGCTGTCTGCCTATATTAGACAGTGCTGGTAATGTTTGGCTTGCTATTTGTAAAGGAAAAAAAGAAGCACAAATTTCAATAGCAGAGGACAGACAAATGACCAAACAGGTATGCTCATTATTTATTACCTACAAATGCATACTTTTCTGTTATCTTATCAAATATCTGGCACAATTGTCAACTGTATGAGATGTTTACTAGGGGGATATCCCACAGGGTCATTTATTAGGGGATGCAGGTTATGCACTGGAACCATGGCTGATGATACCAGTCAGAAATGCGCACATACCAACTTAAGAATGGTATAATAAGGCACACTCTCAAATAAGAGGTATCATGGAGCATGTGTTTGGGCTGCTGAAGTTGCATTTCTGGTGCCTAAATACATCCAGGGGAGCCCTGCAGTACAATCCTCATACATGTGCTGAAATATTCATAGTCTGTGCCATGCTTCAGAACAGTATCCTGAGAAAACAACTTCAGGAGGAGAACCAATGGGAAAGGCCACATATCCCATCACCATGGGCCAGGTCACCACAGGCGCATGCAGTTGAGGAGTCAGAGAGAGAACTAGCAGCTGCTGGGGGTGTAGGGAGATGTAGGAGTGCACAATATACCCTCACACTGGCCAAAAGGCAATGAATAGCATGCATGATCACCACCTAAGGGGCTAAAAACCTTCATCCTAAGCATGTACAAGTAGTAACATTGATGCCAGACAATGCTCACAACCCTTACTTACCCATGTAATGTCTGTGTGCTGTAGCATCAGACAGTCATCTCCAACATAAAACTCTTGCAAATGCTGGGTTTCCAAGGTAAATGTTGAACTTGGAATAGAAAAATAAATGTCTAAAGATACAAATGAATGGCATAGCCTTGCATACTGTTACTTGGTAATGTAATTAAGTATAAGGTGGTTGATTTTTACAGCAATTATGCCAAGATGTGACAGCAGTGACTTATGTGAATCATGTGTCATCTATCAACTAATTGGCCTCATGCATCAATGATTAACCTATTTATACCTCTCAAATGTACAAATTTTCACAGAATGTCCACAGTTTGGCATCATACTTTTGTACTGGCAAATCATTAAAGACTAAAGTTATAAAACAATGGCACACATTTCAGTTTCAGACTTCATATCCCTCAAAAAAAAAAACATAAAAGTAGTAATGCATTGTTATTCTATCAACTGTCCAAGTTTGTAAGATCACAATTTTTAAAAAATCTCCTGAATGTTGAGCTATTGCCCAACTTTTATTTATTTCTTTGTCCTTCTTTGTTGGTCTATGAGATTGGGAGGGATGTACACATTACAAAAATCTGTAAGAAAGCAGTACAATTTGCAAACCAGCATCACAAACACAGATATACTAAGCACTAAGTCAGCTATGTAACCCGAGCTTCAGACCAAAGACTTATGTATCACTAAGCCGAAAGACATAAAACAAGGATATGGCACAGTTATCTTCATTTGCACAGAGTATAGTGTGGGGGGGCAGAAACCCTTGGCTGACACAAAAGATGGTTAATGAGTGTGAGTAAGAAAGAGAAACAGGTAGACATTTGGATAAAGTAGCAAAGGGCCACTGAGACAGAATGAGCTGTAAGTCTCATAAGTGACTTATGTAATTGTCATGTGTATCTGTCTGTATGGGCACCAGGTGAAATCGGTGTGTGAGTGTCTGCAGGAACACAGTCGAGCTCTGTGCTAGCTCTGTGTCTTGGTATGTTGGACAGGTATGAGCTGTGCATGGTACAAGTAACAGTTTATTGTCATTATCCCAACCCCCAAGAACTGGCTCTGCCAGTAGTTGCACTGGCATGTCCATGCCCATGGTTAGATGCACTGCTTCTATCTGAACATGACTGATGTCTGCTGGATGAGCTCTCCTCACGAGTATGCCCAGGACCATGACCCCATGGCCTACCACTTCTGGGTGTGGACACCTCTCCTCAACCACTGATGGAGCAGTGGAAGTAGTGCCACTATATGAATGGGATCAGGCATGACCACTTCAGCTAACATTAGATGATGTGGCTGACCTGCATCCACATGGATGCTGTCCCTCTCTCAACAGATGTTCTGTCACAGACACTGCCCAATCCATATCATCATTCATTCAATCTATTGAATCAGCAACACAGTGGAGGCAGTCATGCATGTCAACCTGTGCAACATCAACAACCCTAAACATTTCTTTGGAGGCCCTGTTGGAACATGCCTGTGCCTCCATGATGGTCAGGTTGAGAATGCCAGCAGGCCTCTTCTGAGCATCCCTAACCACTCTTCTGTGTGGCACCTTGCCCACACTTTGGCTACAGCCAGAGTAAACAGGCAGTGAAGCTGCAGTAACCACACTACAGTGATCAAGTGTCTCACCCTCCACCTGTCCAATAACAGATCACTCACTGAAATGGGTTTGCATAGGCGTACTGTCTGTGTCTGATTGACAGATGACTCCACACTTGGTAAGGGAAGATGGTTCTGGATGAAGTTAAGCAAAATGTAATGACATCATTAGCACAATAAGAATAACATGGGGAGGGGATTTTTTGCCTTTATATGTCCATTAACAATACATTTAACTGAGACTTGGATGACATGTCCACCCAAGCCCATGTGTAATGAACCAGAATATGTTATTAACTGCATCAATCTAGAAATAGGTCTCCCGCCAAAAGAAAATATTACACCAACTTAACTATTGCTTTCAATATTTTACTATACAAGAAACTGTTAAAAATTGACATATGTAAGCTTACCTGGAAGCTCATCCTGGGACATACTTGTTCTTCCTGGAACAGCAGCACCAACATTAATCACATGCTGTTGTGCACTTTCCACTGAGTTTTCAGGATCCCTGACAGTGGACAGGAACTCTTTATTTGGTGTCAGTGGTGGTTCTGTAGCAGCTTCCCCCCAGAAGCCATGGAGCACTGCAACTGCTCTCATCCGGGGCGATGAAATCATATCGGTGGCCCTATAGTGCACCTGATCATATGTCCTGCTGTGCCCCCAACAGCACTGATGTCATTCACTTTCTGGTTCCAAATTTGCATTCTTCCAGACAAATCTCCACATTGAAAAGGTACCATGTTGATGAAAGGCTTGTGCAATCACATCATTTCCAAGTCAATGAAGGGGGGTTTGCAGCGATTGGGGTGCTTTAGTGCCATAGTCCTAGGTGACATAAAACACAAAAGAAGGATACTACACATAAATAAAAGTCCTGCTTAGCTATAACACATATACTTAGTTTTTCAATATTACATCTGGAGAAACAAAGACTTATGTTATTCAAATATAAAAAGGGTCATGTGGTTGGAACATATCACAGCCACACACAAACCAAGGTTTGATCCAAAACAAAGACTAACAATAGCAACGTAAATCTCTGCAAAACAAATTGGTTGTGTCAACACAGAAATAGAACTTGGCTCGCCCAACCCCAAAACAATAGGAAAATGACATTTTATACCAAACACAAAATAAACACATCAGTCAATTGTTATAAATATTTTCAAACAAACTGTCCCAAAAACATGTGTACACATTTACCACAAAACAGTCATTTTTATGCAACTGCCAGTCACCTCTACTTGTACCCAGCATTTCCCTAAAGGTGTCTATGGGCCATCCTAGAAGGCTAACACCTCTATGTCATTGACAATATAGGACATTTAAATTTCACTGAAATAACATAGAAGAGTGTAAAGAGAAACTGTCGTAACATTAACACTTGTGATGAAAGTTAATAAGGTTGTTTATCTGAGAAAGTAACATGCCCCGACAAAGCTGACTATGCCATCAGTAAACTTGTAAGAAGTGCATACATATGTGTGTGTGTGTGTATATATATGGAAACACTAGAGAATCTCAATGTACTGAAATGCCAAATTTCAGTGCCTAGAGATGAAATACACGAAAGTGCAGTTATGAGAAACTGCAGTATGTCGACTATGGAAATGCCAAAACTGCTATTGTGGTGTCACATTCGTGACTTGCAGTGCGGTTTGTGGATTTATCTGGGGCTTTAAGTAAGCTGTCTTTGTTTAAGGGTATTGGATAGGGATGTTAGTGTGTGTGGTTGTGTTTTTTGTGTGTTTGTGTGTTTAGTGCAACCTTGGAGTTAGTATATATAAGTAGCATGGGGGTGCAGGGGGCCTTGCCCCCCTGCTTATAAGTAGGGTAGGGGTGTGTGTGTGTGTGTGTGTGTGTGTGTGTGTGTGTGTGTATGTTGTGTTTTTGTGAGTTGCTTTGTTTGTTTTAGTGTAGTTAGGTAGGTGTATGTGTATATGTGTATGTATGGTCACGACTGTGATATTCGCAGTTTTGTGTTTTTGGGTATGTGGGTGTTCGACTATTCAGTCCCGAAATACTGAAATTTGTGTGTGATCTCATTAGAATTGCTGGATCAAACATTTCTGGCTCTGTGTAACAGGTGTAAACATAGTGCAGCCACTCCCTCAGTGTTTATTGCTAATGAATTGCAACTGTGAATGATTATTGATAGGGAGAAGGAAAACACAACAGCAATTCAAACTTCCTTACCTCCAGTGGATGTGTCAGACAAGTTACACTTATAAAGTGTAGAAATAATTGTACCAAGGTTTTAACTTCATGTAAGAAGCACACTTTTCCTAGCTTCCACTCAGTAATATCTAAACTCCACTGCCTTTTTTGAAAACTGCATATTATTGCCATTTAATATTCTCATACATTTTAAGTACAATGATACAAAATGCCTTACAGACTACATGTCTGAGATTACTGCTCAGATAAGACAGGAATGAACACCATACAAAGATAAGACAGAGCTGCATTGCTACCAACAATAGTCATAAATGGCATGATCACTAACTGCACTACATCTGAAATGAACACATGTAGAAACAACTGAGCATGTACAAGTGCCATATGTCTTGATAATGCTGTGGATGATTTGGGATTTGGTTGTATGCACAATGTTGTTCATTCGTTCTGCAAATATGTTTCTGTGGAAAAAAAGGTATAAGACACCAGTACTATACTTTTTAGCTTCATTAATGTGACAGTTGAAATCCAGACTTGTTTAAAAATCTTTTAATGTGTACTAACATTTATTTTGTAATGTTGTTTATTTGATTTATTTATTTTATTTATTTTTTAATACCACTATTTGTATGGTGCAAGGCTTAGGGCATACACTGGAAATGGTTAAATACAATAAATATCACATAATCTACTTCTATGATAACCAATACATAAACTGCACTTGTGAATTACATATGTGTGTAGCACATCTGCTAAACATGATGATCCACACAGTATATACTATCTGTAGATCACTGTTCAAGTCCCACATTTGTCTTTTAAGGATGAAACATAATAATCACTGCTCACAATGATTAAGCAAGGTGAGCTTTGCTTGTCACATGTGCTCGTTGCTTACCTTCAGGCAAACCTGGATTATTGGCCCACACATGAAGCAGACAGAACACCCGCAAACAGGATGCAGACATTCTTGATTTTAAAAAAGGATACATTGGTACATATTTTGCTTTTCATTGTGCAAATCTGCTAAGCGGCATTGTGCAATGGTTAGCAACCTTCCTAAACACCTGCATGTCTAGAACACCTGTAGACAGGAAGCAGACAATAGACAATTTCAAAATGCATACATTGTATCCTCTATGTTTTGTCGATGCACAAACACGCTAAGCAGCATTGTTTGGCAGATGGAATATGAAAATACACAGCTGCTTTTTAGCTGTACTGTGGCAGCAGGTATAAGTGTAGGGTTAGAATACAGGTGAGCCTGAGTTCTAATCCAGCAAAGACCAAAGTTTTATTCCTGTTGTTTCAGTGTAAATTAAAATTATCATGAAAACAATAATCAAACACAGCAGGTGCATTGAACATACACAGGATCTCATGATCTTACATATATATATATATATATATATATATATATATATATATATATATATATATAAATAAATACATATACATATACGGATTCACTTCAGAAGCTCGAATTACCAAAATCACGAACTGCAAATAACCGAAACCAAAAGATCGAGTTTCGGAAACTCGAACTTCTGAAGCGAAACCAACAAATAAAAAAAAAACACAAACCTCACCCCCCTGCACTCCCCATGTGGGGGGCTGTGCCCCCCACACCCCCCTACTTAAATATACCAACTCCAAGATCGCGCTACAGTGGGGAAATGGGAAATCTCCCATCTTGCGCTGTATGTGGAAGCGCAAAACAGGAGATTTATCATTTCCTGTCAACACCGTAAAACAAATAAAACATTACGTACACAGAGAGCGTACAACAATACTTGCCTTTGTGTGCACGTAACATATTAAGGTAATTAAACTCTTATTTTTGAACACTACACATATTTGATTTACTGAAATCTCGATCATATGGTCTCGACCATATGAAATTTGAGATTTCAGTCATTCAATTATGTGAAGTTTTTCCACATATACACACCCCCTACTTTATTATTCTCACTCCGAGATCGCACTACAGTGGGGAAAATGGAATATTCCTTTATCCCCACTGTACCGCGATCTAAGCAATAATTTGCTTAGCTGTGCAATCAATAGTACATGTTGATGTACAACTAAATCTACATGCAAACTGCATGTTGTTTTTTTTCTTTTTGCAAAAGTGCATGTTTGCTAAAATGCTCTTTCGTGAATATGAGTTTGCTGTAGTGCATTTTGATTTAACGTACTTTTGATGTTCAGACTAGGACTCATATATATATATATATATATATATATATATATATATATATATATATATATATATATGGGTATACTTCACATCATTGAAACCCCACATAATTGAATCCCACTACATTGAGATGAAAATAGTGAAACCTCACTTATGTGGAAGATCACATCAGTGAAATAATTCCCAGGTAAGGAACCACTTGGCCACAGTGGAGGTAGGTGCCCTTTTCCTCAATATAGTGTGATCTTGGAGTTGGCATATTTAGGTAGGGAGTGTGTGGGGTTAAGCTCCTCACTTTGGTGGGTTTGTTTTACTTTGTTGGGTGTAATGTGTGCAGGTTGGCCAAGTGGTTCTTTTACCGGGCATCGTTTTAGCTGATGTGATCTTTCATGTAAGTGAGGTTTCACTATTTTCATCTCAGTGTAGTGGGATTCGATTATGTGGGGTTTTAACAATGTGAAATAGACCTGTATATATATATATATATATATATATATATATATATATATATATATATATATATATATATATATATATATATATATATATATATATATATATATATATATATATATAGATAGATAAATATACATAGATATATATGTGGGTAACAGTAGAATTATGGTTCTACAAGTACACATTTATTTTCTGAAGTGTCATTTCATGCCCATACATGTTTAAACACGCAAATATTTGATACAGATGAATAAGTAATGAGCAGCTCTAACAAGTACATTCACAGTTTCAATGAGCACTGCGCACAGTAATGAATGTAAAAAAAATACACTTGTCCTTCAACATTTCCTGTGGCAACTGATAAATTAATGGTCCCGATACATGTGAGCCAGGGTTCTTATCTAGAGCCATCAAACTTTTATTAATGCTTGCCCACTCACTTTTAAAAAACAAATAAAAAAATTAAACATAATTATAAATAAAAATAAGTATGTATAGCTGGGGAATTCCTATGAATTATATGTGACAGGAAGGTATACTAAATATTCTGATTCTGTAATTATAATTGTCTTCTCTGGCCTTGGATCACCTTCAGACCTGAATGATAGTCAAACACACATGAATGTATAAACCAGGACTGTGTCAGGTCACATGCATACATGGTTAACCCCTCACTCTCCCATGTGCATTTATATATAATTCATGAGCATGACCAAAAAGCACTTCATCTGTAGCAAGAATGAAAAATCACCTAATCACATGTATTAAAGAACATACTTTGTCTCTAAAGCATAGGTTTGAATCCCACATTCTACAAATTTATTTTACCAGTGTGTAAAGCCATACACAAAAAAGTGCCAGGTCAAAACATTTATGCCCCAAATACATGTATGAAAAGTTGAATCAACTGAGAGTTACAGAAGCAACCACCCTATCAGCTAATCCGACTCTCAGATTAACATTCCAGTTTCAAAAACTGCTTTCCACTCTGTTTGGCACTGTTGCTCTCTGCTTAATGTCATGCAAACATGGTTAGCATTGTTGTGGGAGTTTGCACACTAGCAGTAAGTGCAATAACATGACTTGGTGGGAATGCACTATTATCTGTTGTTCTTTGCCCTGATCAGACTTGCCTGGAAGTAAAAAGTAAGGTGCCCAATTTAGGGCACAGAGGTAAGATATTGAGGAGTCCAGAATCTTTGCCGAACTCTTGCAAAGTGGCACAGCTAAAGGTTCTTGCAGAGGGACTATACCGGTACCTAGTACAATTCTGAGGCATGGAATAATCTGGACAAGGCTAACTCCATTGCAACTGCCATTTCACAGACTGAAAAACAGTGCAGGCACCATTTTAATGACCTCAAAAGGCACACGCAGGATACACTCAAGCAGTGGCTGGCTGATTTTAAGATTGCTGACATCTCACAATTGTGTAAGTATACAGATAAAGAGAATTAAAACTGGATAGGCAGCTGTACATATGCAAGACTAGTATACTTAATGCTCTTCTCTTGCTCTCTTCTTTTTATTCTGCAGCCAACCAGGAGATAATGGTGAACAGGGAGACCATGATGAGCATTTAAAGAGACCAAGGAAAGCAAGGGGTATGTATGCAGCACAACATAACTATTATTTGGCTAAAGCACTGCTCTTCTATACAGTACTAGCAAATTAAGCATGCATATCCTAACTGTAAAATCAAGTATGCATGCTTCAGCCTGTAGCACAAGCCAACTGCAGGAGTCAAGTCTAATACTGCACTCAGACACTGGGGGTTCAAGTAACGAATATATAGTAAAATCATTTAAAAATATTAGATAATAATTTCAACAGAAGTGGCATAAATGCCTTGCTGGTAACTTAATCTGTATAATTTGATCAAGCATATGTGCAATTTATGCACACTGCAAGGATTACTTTAAACTATCATTAGTTATAGTTTGTAATAGTTAAGAAGTGCACTTAAATGTGAAAGTAGAGATAAATACCTTATTATTGTGATGAGGCATTGTATGTCACATATGAGGGTACTAATTATCTCTTTTTTTTTCTCATACCACAAACCTTATTTCGCTTTTTCTTATTTTTAATGTGTGCTCAAAACATTTCCACACCATCCATCTCTGACAAATCAAAAATGTTTTACATCGCAGGGAGGTTCACCAACCCCCATGGTTCAGCCACCCCTACTCTGATGCCAAGCACATCTGTGACCAAATCTGCCAGTACTGCATGTGCTTCCCCTGCACTACTTGGGCCCTCCAGATCAGGTAGCACTACCCTGGCAGCTGATGCTGTGGTACCCTCTGGGAGCAGTGGTGGAGATGAGGATTTTATCACCTACCAGAGGTTGCCAGGCTTAGTGCATAGGACTGGACACAGCATCATTAGTGTACACCCATGCTAGATGGAGAGAATGCTCTCTTTTATGGCCTGTAGGAGAAGATGTCAAACACAACAACAGGTAGTAGAGTAAGGGGACAGTGATGACAGTCCTGCAGGTGAGCACTAGATTCTCATTATCCCACTGTTTGATGGGCATGGGCATCCAATGTCCCCTCCCTCTCCTCAATCATGGTGTCCCCCAACCTATTGCATCCATCACAGTCCCTGTGTCTTGTCTTGTTTGTCCTGTTTATCTGTATCCACTTCCTCACCTACCCCACTTACCTGACCCAGAAATACCTATGTCTCTTAACCAAAATCCTGTCTTAATGAAGTAAAAAATAAAAAAATGGGCACCTGTCCCACATTAAAATATCATCCCATGCATAGCTCTCCACTTCAAATAGGTGTCTGCTTGACATACTTGATTTGGTCTAATTGGCTATACATGATTGTGTTGTTGTCACCCCTCTTTGTTGAGATGACAGTCATAATTCAGCCAATATTCTATAGATACTTTCATTTTACACTGTTTGATGAAGTGGATAGCTATGGTTCTTTCCTACCTCCCTCCTGCACATTTCTCTAAAGCTTTGCCTTTGTTCTTCTCCCTGATTGCTCCCCATTTCACCACTTTCACCACTTTCCTATCCTCCCCATTTTAACACCTTTAATCTTGTCAAAAAAAAAAAAGAATCATACACCACACAAGTAACTGAAAAAAAAACCAATAAAACCCATCACTTTTGGTCTTCTGGGTTTGCACAGAGTTTGGCATCATGTGCCAATACCAAGTAATGGTGAACATTCCTTCAATGGGTACAGTTACCTCTGCACAGTGCTGCTTATACATGCTGTACTTAGGTAATATACAGTGATAGGATAATAAAGAATTATTTAATTGCATTATAAATACATATTTAAAAATATTAGATACACCTGGATTCAAACCCCTATCATGTGGGCTCAAAAATAAGTACATTTACACCTGCTGCTACAGAGACAGCTAAGCAGGTGGTGTTTTTCTGACACTCAGGACTATCCACAGTGCTGACTGCCATGCCTCTTCGCTTAACATGTTTGTATGGAGGTAAGCAAACCAATACAACTGCCATAATGTTATCAATGCAGCAGAGGCTCACATTTGCTTTTTTGCTTAACTATACACAGTATTCAGCATTGTAAAAGTCTGACTTGTGCCATGGTGCTTTCATTAAATGCTGAGTTCTCTAGTACCTAGAGTAACTAGTTAGGTAGGGGTTCTAATCTCATTGCAGTCAACTGGTATGTGTGTGTGTGTGTGTGTGTGTGTGTGTGTGTGTGTGTGTGTGTGTGTGTGTGTGTGTGTGTGTGTGTGTGTGTGGCTAGTCAGAAGAGCATAACTGTGTATCCTGCAGTCATCAGTACAATCCCATGGAGTACCAATATTTTGACAGTTGTACATGGCTACACATCTATTTAATTCAGGACTCCCAGCATCTTCTTTCAACCACTCAGTGATGATGTCATCCACTATAAAATGTCCTGCAGCATTTTAAAGGTCAGACATGTGAATCTTGCATTAAATACTGAGTTCTCTAGTCAGTGTACTTAGTTAGGTATGGGGCTCTGTTCTTACTGCAATCAAATGGTGTGCATGTTTGTTCAGTTGGTTGACATTCAAGTGAATGTTTTGCACCTGCATGTGGGGCATTGCTATTCCCATCCTCTTCTCACCAGACACTGCTGATGTCATCACTTATAAAGTGTTGCCCAACACTTTCTGAGACAGACTTGTTCTTTGGTGTTTGCAGTAAATACTGACTTTTCTAGCTGGTGTACTTAGTTAAGTAGGGGCTCTGTTTTCCCTGCAGTCAATGTGTTTGTACAAATAGAAATTGTGGAGAACACACTAAAGATCTGCGTCCCGGACAACCACAGTAAAATCCTTTAAGAAAAAGTCCAATGCAGATCAACACTCTAAAGCACTTTAATAAAACGTAGTTTAAAACAATAAAACCTTAAAAGTGAAACAATACATAAATCCAGTGATGAGCGCTTCCGGGCTCCTGCCCTTCATCAGATAATTTACAACTGTTCCCAATTCTGCTTTTAACTAGATAACAGCCAACCACTTTTCAGTATTGTACCCGCCTATTTTTTAGGGCTGGTTTCATAGGAATATACTCACTAAACCCTGGATACCTATGTGCCTGAAGCTCTATTATCCACTTTGTTTCCTCTCTTTCAGTGTAGTTTTTATATATGAGGGACATCAATTTAAATTTAGGGTGATTTGGAATGTATACAAGAGTTTTAGAGGGGGAGATACAAAAAACTACACTGAAAGAGAGGAAACAATTATGGGATTTTTAACTGTTGTCTGATGAAGGGATAGATCCCTGAAAGCGCTTACCACTGTTTTGTAAGGATTTATTCTTTGTAACTTTGTTTTGATTTATTTCTTTATTTTTGTAATAAATTTCCCAGCTGTGTTACTGTCAGTGCTCTTACTTTTATAGTTCCATAGTTCTCAGCCCTCATCACACTAATAACTGAATACAATACATACTTATTCATGTACCTCACAACGCATCTTCCAGGGATAAGTTATTCAAGTGTACCACATTTGACACAGTGAGTACCCAAACATCTTATTGGGCATACCTAATTATACTTTTTGTTGCATAAATGCATGATGGTGCAGAACCCCATCAGAGTGTTATAAAAGATGCATGTGTTATACTAGTTCCTGTGATGCACACAGTACATACATAGCTGACTGACAACATGATGGCATGGGTTACATTCCTGACAGTGTGGATTATGCCATATATATGTCAAATTTTGAGGAAGGTGTACTTGATTCCCCTCATAGATTACTGACAAATCATGACAATTGTACAAGTGTGTTCTTGCAGAACCATGTATGACACTCACAATCACATATGTCATGTCAAAGACATGTTATTCTTCTGATATTGTACATTAATATGCATGCTTCTGTCTATTGCTGTTTGTGAACCTGTTACTATGTGTCCTGGCTGGTTGAGACCTGTGCTGACATTATATTCATATTCAGGCAACTCATTTTGCACAGCTTCACAATATGCTCCTAACCCCTATTGTATATACCGTCCCTGAGATATGTCTTGTCCATTGTTCATGTCAGGATGCGTATATCACAAAGAATTCTCTCTGCTGATATGTCACCTTGTGTGACAGTCACATAATATACAATAACTGTGCAGTACATACTGTATAATATAGATATGTGATTAGTGTTTATGCTCTAACTGTCTTCATTGACATGGCCTAATCTTAGGATCAGAGGATCATAGGAGGTCACTAGGCTATTGGCCCTGAGGCCTCTACAAGCCTAACCATGTCATACCCTTGTTCCCTTATTGACCAAAATATATAGTCCATGTTTGTGCATGAATCTAAGATCAGCACTGGCTGTCTCTGTCTAAAAGAGACATAGGTGAAACCACTGGTGTAAATTTACAGTTTCCTATCCAATTGTCCAGGTTACTGTAAAACAGGGTCATTGAGGAACTCTGTTTTACATGAATTGGGAGTTTATTCCAGAGGAGAGGCAACCTCTGGGAGACATATCTGTCTCTCCAGCATGTTCTGTTAATATTGAAAGCTAGGTTAAGATCCTTAGAGCGAATGAATCTTGTTGCATTGGATTTGTGGATGTGCAGCAGCTTTATCATGACAGTGTCTGAGACTGCTCTGTAGGCCAGGTACAAGTCACCTCTAAGCAGTCTATATGATACTCAGTAAAGTAATAGGGCCTTAAGTCTGTCCCTGTAGGTCATGTGTTTTAGGACATGAATTTTCTTGATAAGAAATATCTGTTGTCTGTCCAGTTGCTGCAGATGTCTGGTGAGGTACATACAGAAAGGAGCATTGTACTCTATTATTGGTCTGATGAGAGCAAAGTACAGTGGAGTTATAACTTCCTTAGCTTTGGACATTATACCCTTGATTATGAGGTGCGCAATGTAGAAGGCCTTCGTTACTACCTTGAACACCTGATGATCAAAATTAAGGCTGCTATCAACTTGCGTTCCTAAATCTCTCACCACTGGGAACTTAGTGGGATATTATTAAAGTTGTAATTCACAGGGGTTTCTCCTTTGTTGAAGAGGATGATAATGACTTTTTTGCATTTAATTTAAGTCTGTGGCTTTGACACCAATCATTTGTCTGTGTAAGTCCATTTTGTAGTATGTTGACATCTCTGGGGGATTTGATGATTGCACCCAGTTTGCAGTCATCAGCAAACTTGGTAAGCCATAGGCCATCTATTTTCACCTGGCCTTTTGAGAAATAGATACCAAATAGTAGGGGACCTAGAAGAGATCCCTGTGGAACACCAGTGGTAACAGGTCTGCTAGTAGAGCTGGTATCCCCAATTTTGACTCTGTATTCTGTTTGTGAGCAAGTTGGGAGGCCATCTAGTGACGTAAGGGTTAATTCCCAGCCGGGTGAGTTTCTCAATGATGCCTGAGTGAGGGATTGTGTCAAAGGCCTTGGCTAGGTTGATATAGGCAGTATGAACTATTTTGCTTTTATCCAGGACCTTGATGACATTCTTTAAGAATTCCACCAGGTTTAACAGACATGATCTGCCCTTAACAAAGCCAAACTGGGTCGGGACAGGAGTTTGAAGGTCACCTATATCATTGTTGATAAGATCCATCATGATTCTCTCCATAGCCTTGCAGATAAGGCTGGTTAGACTTATCGGTCTATAGTTACCAGGGTCAGTTGAGGGACCCCCTTTGTGCAAGGGGATTACAGTTGCTGTTTTCCATTCACCTGGGACAAAGCCAGTGCTTAGACTGAGATTGAAGAGCGTGCTCAGCAGTTCCGCTAACTCCTGTTTGAGACCATTTAATGGGCAGCCTGGGATGTTGTCCACTCCCATACAGGCTGTGTTTTTGGCCTTGGAGAGTATGGCTATGACCTGCTGTCTGGAGATACTAGGCAGAGGACTGGTGACAGGGATGTTATGGGGTCTGATTGGCGGGGACAGGAGGGAGAAGTTTTCTCCAAACCTGTTCGCTAGCAGGTTGGTGATTTCCTCAGTTTCAGTATAAGTGGTACTATCCACAGCTAGTTCGGCACAAAGCTGGACCTTCCCTTTTAGATTTTGGACATATCTAAAGAATACTTTGTGATTTGCCTTAACTAGGGATGGTAATTTAGTTTCATAATTAGCTTTAAAATACTTTACAAGATGTCTAATCTGCCTGTTTATGCTTTGGGGGGAGTTCTTCCTTTGCTGGGACCATTCCCTCTTGACTGATAGCAGTTTTTTTCTCTTATTGTATAAATCTGTTTATGATGGCTATCCACCAGGGTGGCTTAGTTTTTCTTGAGGATCTTGATTTGATCTGTTCCAGTACGGCTGTTTATACAGGACATTGTATACACCTCAGTATAGGGTCATGGCTGTCAGTGTTGGCAGAGGGTCTGAAACTATAGATGCCATCACTCAGTAGGCTATAATTTGCTTTGGAGAAATTTTTTAACCTTTTTGCTCCTGAGGGTGGGTCAGGTACAATCATCACTTTGAATGAGAGTGACTTATGATTGGACTTTACCAGGGAGAGCCCCATATAGGACATAGTGCAGTGATCCCTCATGTTGGTGAGCACTATATCAAGGATGTTAGAGCCCCTTGGGAGGGTGCTGACTATCTTCTCCAGAGCATTTGTTAACAAAGTCCAGGAACCTTTGGGTGAGCGTGTTTGTGCTCATATATGTTACCCAATTGATGGAAGGATAAAGTCACCCATAACCAGTGTATTTGGCTGTACTGAGAGTGACTCAAGTAGGTTCAGGTAGGCTATGTGGTTTTCATGGTTCATGGTGGAGGACCTCTAGATAACAATGACTTAGAGCGGGGTCTTTTCTACAGTTAGTTGGACTTTGAGTAACTCTGGGGAATCACACTGTTTAACCAGTCAAGAGGTGTATATGTCTTTAATGAAGATGGATACTCCTCCCTTGTTTTTTTTCATATTTGTTGTGTGGTCTGAATGTGTAGAAGGCATTGTAGCACTGCATGGCCAGGGTACGCTCTGAGGCCTTGAACTATGTCTCTGTGACTGCGCAGACATCAGCATCTTCCAGGGTGAGAAGTGCTTCAAATGAGTGGTGTTTCTGATTTAGCATTAAGCAGCATAACCCTTAGTTTGTTTCTGGAGAATATTTTAGGTTGGGAATTTTCTTCTTATGGCATTGACTAAAAAGGGCACTATGGGGGAGACAAGTACCTTTGCCAGTAACCCAAAGCCTAGAGGTGACAGGTGAAGACCATCTCTGGGAAAGCAGAGTGGTCTGTCAACCATATCATCCCAGGCTGTAAGATACTGGATCCTCCTGGACTGGTATCAGAAGCTAAGCCAATTGTTGAAGTCAATCATTTTTTGTTTGTATTGTGGCATTATCCTGGGTGACGGAAGAATGTTGCTTAGGACTAGGGACATACCTGTCTGGGACACATAACTTGAAAGCTCCATTATGTCTCTCTTCATATAATCCAGTGAGGTATGTCTCAAATCATTCACTTCAATGTGGGCTGTGACAGAGTCATAACAGTACCTGTTGGTGAGAGACTTGAGTGCATGTGTGATTTGGTAGATCCTGGCAACAGGCAGGCAGCTGATTGTGATCTTCTGCTTATGCAGCATAGTGAGGGGGACATCTCTGTGCCTCACTATGGAGTTGCCTATGACCAAGACATTTGTTTTAGATATGTTTTGCCTTAGGGTCTTATTGGGTGAGACACTGATACATGTGTTATTATGTTTAGTGGGTGTTGTTGGGACTGTATTGTGTGCAGAAGGTTTGTACTTGGGAGGTCTTCACTCTTTTGATATATTTCTAGTGATTATCTCTGCATATGGGAGGTTTATGTGTTGTGTGCTTGGTATGTGTGTAAGGTGGAGTATGGGTGCCGACAACCTGCTTGGTATTTGGTTTGTTGTTACTTGAGAGAGAGAGTGTTAATTCCAGATTCATAGTATAGATATACTCTCACATATTGTATTTGCATGTTTTAGGAGAAGTAGGTTGTCTGTATAGATGAGGCAATTACCACATTGCCTCAGGATGCCTATGTCAATCAGGCTGGCTGGAGAAATTGTGGGAAACTGCCTTTCCATTGTGCCAGGTGTATTCTGTAATAAGTGGTGGAAGGTAGGCTAGATGGACTAGATTCTGATGTAGAAATAGTAAAATCAGCTAATCTATGGGAGATTTAGAGGTAGAAACCTGTGCCAGCACCTCAAAAAGTGCAGCTGCTTGCTGGGCAGCAGTGCGCAATATCATTGTTCACTGAGAAACAGGGAAGCTTAGGAGGGTTCTCTAGCAGTTATCTAGGGAAAATGTGACTTTTTAAGAGTTGGCATCTATACACAGCAGTTCAGCTATGCACAAATGCTGTGCTTAAATATCAGCTAAGTAAAACAGTTTTCAATCAATCCAACTAATAGGAAAGCCCAAGACTGAGCCTTGTTCCAACAATCCCCAACTCAGATGGGTCCCCTCTTAATGTAACATGGCTGGCTTTAGTGCTCAGAAAATGCCAGTCTACATTCAACAAGTCTGAATCTAGCCTATGCTATAAATTGTTAAAGTACTGTAAATAGGCAGAGCAGAAAACACAGTCACAAACAATCTGTTGTACATTGCCATGTTTCACCTGTCTTCTTCCCCTGTGTTCATTCTTACAATTCATCAGTGTGTCCTTTTCAATTTGCAGACTTCCCCTGACTATTTATAATATAGTCTATATACCCTTGCTGATCATTTAGAAAACTTTTATTCAGTATCCCTGAAACAGGTTTCCACACTACTCTGCAGTGTATACACTTTCATGTAATGTGTTGGAACTGTATACATTGCTTTATTAAAAACCCTGGTAGTCATTGTGGCTTTCTGCACAATCCAGCAGATCTAGTTGGCCCGTAGGCAAACAGGCATACCTCTTCAGGTGTTAGTGCTGCTTTACATGGTTTCCTGGTCAGCAACACTGTTGCTGGCTGCAAAACTGTGCTTGTTTACATTTAAAAATGGTGCACAGCATGCATATGTAATTAGCTCTGCTGCTCACTGAGCAAACACATATATTCCGTGTAGGCTTCACACTAAGCCTACACAGTTTATTGAATCCCTAGAAGTGGGTAATCTAGTAAACCTTCTGTCCTTTCTGTGAAAGAGTCAACTTGAGATATAAAGGTTCTTCCTGGTGGTGAAATAACACACTTATGTATTTAGGACAAAATGTAAAAATAAGGCATCCTGCCTTCATGCACCATTATTTTTTTGCTCAACAATTGCCTTCAGAAATGCCACTAATGGTTCTTGCATATCGTTATGGCTAGCTACCTGGTAGTGATGATCTTGGGTGTAGAAGTTTGTCACTGTTGAAGTGACATCCCTATTTTATGTGGAAAAATGGGAGAAGGGTTTATGGATGGATGGAAGGATGGAATGACTAGATTTACTATTTTTTAATCAATTTAGAATTACTGATCTAGTAGAGAAATAACATTATACCTTTTGTATGCTTGCTTGCGTTTATATCACGCTATTGAAAGATGAAAATAGTGAACGCTATTTAATCGAACCTAAAATATCTAAACCACACATTATCGAACATTCAGAACAGTGAATTTTTTCCTTGGGAAAAAATTTGCTATTCCGAAACACATACACACAACACAAGCACACCTAAAAAACATCAATCCACACACATACACTTATAATCCTGCAACTAACCCTACACTAAACTGTACATACACTACTATCTATCCACTTACCTTAACCCAAACCCTAACCCTAAGGTCCGTCACTATTGCACACTCACCTAACCGTCGCCCTAATCCTAACTCACTTAACCTGCCCCTAACCCTAATTCACCTAACCCGCACTCTAACCATAACTCACCTAACCCGCCCCCTAACCCTAACTCACCTAACCCGTGCCCTAATCCTAACAACCACACAATCGCACACTTACCTGAACCCAACCTGCAAATTTCCACCACAGCACTGAAAATAGCGAAGCCACAGAACCGGCCAACCAAATTCTTTCCCTAGGAAAGAATTCGGTGTTCTGCAGCTTCGCTATTTTTAGCGTTCACTCAAAACGGGTCAATATTAGAACATTCGAAGTTTTTAAATTTGATGTTCTGATATAGACCTGCTTGCTTGACCACTTTATCTCTCACTTATTTCAGGTCCTATAAAACCTGCCATATTACACCAAAAACATTTTAACTCTAGGTGACTGAAAATACTAATTAAATAATTATATACCAGTCTCTGTTATATTGAAACTGCTACTGACAAATAGGGCATGAAGTTAGCCTTCACATGTAATTGAGCAAAGAATGTCTTAAAGTTTTATCCTAAATAATTATTTTCCCAAACTAGCACTGCGTAAAAAGACAAAATCATCTTAAGAGTCCTGAGGGCTACACATACCACTAATAATCTGACTTTCTGAAAAAAATTGCAGTCTATTAAGTTTCTTTAGCTTAAAAACATTTATATATTAACATTTGTAACATTAACTTTTGGACCAGGTATATAATAAAGTCTTATTGAACAAACAACACCTACCTTATAGAAAATAAATCCTTGAATTGTTTATACATTCAGAGACTTTGAGAGTAGTTTTCCTTCTTTAAACTTTACATATTTCTTGACCTGAGCAAAGAAAATTACTAGCAATCACTGAAACATGCTCCCTTGCAGTTACATGTGAGTCTGCTGGTGCTGGGCTCATAGGCACCATTTCTTAGGACTGGTTACTCTTACCATATGAGCATAATTCATTTACATATGTTTTTTTCCAGAATGTGAAAAAGAGTAATAATACTTGCTAAGGTCATGAAATACAACAACTATAAATGTCTGTACTCATACTACAACAGGTTCCACAAACATAAGATAGCATATATATATATATATATATATATATATATATATATATATATATATATATATATATATATTTTTTTTTGTTAAGACTGCAAATAAATCTGACTTATAAGAGTCCCCAAAACACGAAGGCTAAGATTGCTCTACTGAATGCTAACAGTATTTATGGAGTGAAGTGCAGCATGTCTGTCATTTCAGGGACAAGATTGTGCAAAATGTAGCACTCATCATATGTGATATATACACTGGATTGCTGTAAAATATGGTTTGCTTTGACACCATCATTGCTATTAGTAAGGGGTCTAGCACTCCCATTTAACCTCCCCACTAGTATAAATTTTTAAGAGATGATAGGGAATTAAGGAGCCACCCTCCATTCTTGTTAATATAACAGAGAGTGATATAAGTTGATTCTGTGAGGGAATCAGGCACATGTGAGTCTCATGTGACAAAGGATAGTTTTCTCATATAGCATTACCCTTTGGGATATATCTCACTAAACATATCAAATAACTAGAAATACCCCAAAGGTTCCTAATCAAAAATGTCAGAGACCTAAAATTCCTGAGCACACAAGAGATGATGGAAGCTCTATTCCTGTATTCCTGGGTGGCACAGTGATGCAGTGGTTCTGTTGGTGCCTCACAGCAAGAGGTTCTCTGTTTTGATTCTTGACTGGGGTGCCTTCTGTGTGGAATATGCATGTCCTCCCTGCATCCATGTGGGTTTCCTCTGCATGTTCCAGTTTCTTCTTATGTTACAAAGACATGTAGCTGAAGAATTTCTCCCTGGGCCTCTGCTGAAAATTAGCTTTGTTCCAAGTTGGACTTTTCCGGTTAACAAATAATAAATACATTTATTTAGTGTCTTACAAACTTTTTTGGAAGATCTCTTTCTTGCTTACTGTGCCATAAGAAACCTGATTGTCCAGGTACTCCTGTATCTCTGCAAGTCCAATAGCTCTTCTAGTACTAGAACCATGGATCCAAATCTTCACAAACAGATAAACCATAATGTGGTGGAGTGAATGGTTTATTACTCAGCATCACCAAAACTTCTGAAATAAACTTCAAGCCGTATGTTTAGCAATGTGACTCATTATCTTCCTTTAAACATAACGTAGGTGGCTCAATGGGTATCCACAAATTTACTCCTTGATTGACCAGTATGGCCCCCCTGTAGAAAAGAAGTTCAGTCTGAGAGAGAGGGTACTGGTAAGGTATGAATGGACATAGGACTCAGTGGCCATGGACTGCTTATGAATCCATGAAGTTATAACACAATGTTACACCACTTCTGCTGGGAAGTTTTCATTTGGAAGGACAATCATCCCATCTGTCCCTCCTCAATGGAGGATGCCAAAAGATAAACTAAGGCTGAAGTGAATTTTGTATCCATGCTTAAATTGCATTGTTTAGGGATGTGTTGCTTTTTCATCATTAACCTTAATTCTACGCTACTGTATCATCCATACTCTGAAATACTGGCAAAGTCTCTGATTCAATGTAGATTTTCCTTCCCCGCAAACCATTCCACAAGTTGATTGACAAGTTTCATTAGGCATTAAAGGGTTCTGTGGCTAATTTTTGTTGTAAAGAAGTTTGAAAATATTTCAAATGTTGCATATCTGAGGTACATTGCTTAGTATTATTTTCTAAAAAATCTCAAGGAACTTCATTGTGCCCTGCTGTGAAATCTCCCACTTATGTTAAGGTCATGGCCTTCATCAGGAAAGGAAAACAAAGGGATCTCTACTTCTCAAACCCTTTATTGCAATATCTACCTTAGATATTTTATAAAGTCTATTCGTAATATAAACTAAGTTCTTTCTTGCTTTTTTCTGAAATTCTTTTTATAATTTCATGTCTGTTATATCATAGAGAGTATAGCACCCATAACCAAGGATTACCCAATATCTAATCCCAACCCTGCTCAAGAGCCATATATCACTACATCCAGTTTCACCTTCAGCCTTGTGCCCACATTCTATACAAAACTATTTTTAAACTCAAACCATGCTGTTATTCATTTAATGACTTTCGCAGTGAGTACCTTGAAATAGCAGCCAATAGCATGCCTATCCTGTCTCAGTCCTTATAAATAGGTCAATCCAGGAATCCCACTTTCTCTCACTGTCTCTTTCTCTCTCTCTCTCTCTCTCTCTCTCTCTCTCTCTCTCTCTCTCACTCTGGACAAAATTACATGTTATTTTTCTACACAAATAAGGAAATTCAACAGACATTACTAACTTCAGACCTATAGCTATTGTATCCCCCTTCTCCAAAATACTTGAAAAATGTTTTCAAAAACAATTACTAAGCTATCCCCTGCAGGAAAAACTCCTATCTCCCGGACAACACAGCTTCCATCCTTCTCATACTATTAACACTGCACTTCTAACCTTTGAAAATGCTGCCAATAAAGCTAGAGATAACAGCTAACTAGTCTCCTCCTTATTTCTAGACTTGTCTAAAGCCTTTGATACAGTTTGTCACAGCAACCTCTACTTCATATATCCTTATTAGGTCTGTCTCAGCCCACCATTTTATGGTTCAAAAGCCAGTTGTCCAATAGGTGTGAGTCAGTAAAATGGCACTCCACCATCTCCCTATACTTCCCAGTCACCACTGGTGTAGCACAAAGCTCTATACTGGGGTTCTACCTCTTCAACATTGTCAACAATAACCTCTACATATTCACATGAGAGGTTTCCCTAATACAGTACGCAGATGACTTCACACTCATATTGGTGTCCTGACACATCTCAAAAAATTTCTTGTGGCTTCAACAGCCACTAGACTCACAAGTCATGCTCACCCCCCCCCCCCAAGAAAAATACTTAATATTTTCCCAGATCACTGTCTCTTGAAAAAACAAAATTTAAAATCCTCTTACTTCATAATACAACCATTGAAGTCACTACTCATAACAAACTATTAGGGATGACAGCAGATGATCATCTTAAATTTGACCTGCATATATAACACTGCATTAAAAAATCACCAAAAAACTAGGGATGTTTTATAGAGCTAAACCCACTACTGCATAGCACTAAAATGCCTGCATTGAGTAGAACTATCCCATCAGCTACCATATGCACAGCTTCTTGCCACCTAAAACAATTATTCAGCATCCATATGCTTTTCTAGCACTAAATACCATTCTGTACAGCAATGCTTCCACTTGATCATTATGATCCAGAGACCAAAAACTGCTCTCTGTCTACAAACATATCATATCTGCTCTGCATGGTCTGTAACTCCATACCTATGTCCATCAGATCAATATCTCCCTTCCAGTCCTTTAAAACCATGTTAAAAGACGTTCTAGCCAAAACTGGCTCTGTTCTTGATCAACCCCAGTATAAATTATATCACTAAATGTGATGAAGTACCTGTTCATTCCTTACACTTCCTTACACCCACCTTCTTTACTCACATCCTAACTTCAATCAATTTTTATCATGACTCTCTGTCTAAATATGCCATGACACTGTTTGTTCTTCAAATTGCAATTCCTGTTTATATTATACTACCTTACCTTTAATTTCTGTAAACTGGCTAACATGTCTCTAAATATTAAATTATTGTCATATAGGTTGAATCTGTGTTCAATCAATGTTATCACAGTATGTCTAATTTGGTATAATAATTTAAAATGTAGATGTTTTTGTATTATTTTTATAGCTTTTCTCCCTGGGCCTCAGCTAAAAATGAACACCTACCCATTTTGTCTTTTCAAGATAACAAATAATAATCAACAAGTAAATAAACCTGCATATTTTAATTATTCTGAAGAAAAAGACAATTTATGAACTATGCATATCAGTTTATCTTTTCTGTCATTTAGCAATTTTATAAGATGCCTATTTTCAAATGTAGTGTCTTATTTGAGACAATATAACTTTATTCCTTTCATAAATCTTCTTGTAATGGCATTTCCAAATGGATCTTTTAGTTTTCAGATTTTCAGAGTTCATATTGTTTCATATAGTAGTATTCACTACTCTCTATTACATCTTATATACTGATATCTGGTTTATCAATTAACAAAGAACAATTCTGTGTCTTACGCTAATTAAAGAATGAATATCCATTTAAATGTAAAGATGCAAAAGCATTTTGTAATAATATACATTAGTGATACAAATTGCAGCAGAACTTTTACAACATATCTTCATCATCAAAACATTTCTTCCAGTCCAGTGGTGCAGAAGGATAAAACCCTGACTGTAATCAAGGTAACTCTTCTTCAATTATCAGCTCAGGGCTCAGTCACCTGATAATACTGACAAAGAGGAATGGCATGCCTATTCTGAGAACAATCATGCCTATTGTCTATCTAATGGAAATGTGACAGAGGCTGAAGCTCAGAGAGATGATGCCTTAGGTTGGGGCATGCACTCAAATTTACACCTCAAGACCTACCTTAAAAACAGCTTGGCTGCAGTATGACAATCACAACTCCCATGGTCCTTGTCTGGGACAAGAAGGCCACTTTGTCTAGAGTTACAGAATCAGTCTGGCAAAGGCTAAGCTCCTAATGTGGTGGCACTGGAAAGATGGGGCTCTAAAGGGATCTGGAAATCTGAAGTCAGTAGTGTGTTGGACCAGAAAAAAGCAATAGAAAAATAATTAGATAGATAGATGGCTAGATAGACAGATAGATAGGTAGATAGATAGATAGATAGATAGATAGATAGATAGATAGATAGATAGATAAACAAATAAATATGACTATTAATGCACTTCCAACTTAAACACTTAAACTCATTTGGTTCAAAAGTATCATACTTTAATATGAAAAATGCGTCCCTCTTTTGTAATTCTTTTATAAGTTAATTTACATGCATAGTAGAAGGAAACTGAAAAGTATAATAAACTGAAAGTTGTAAATCTTTATTATAACTATATACCTTGTGTTCAGAAATGCAATAATTTACATATTACTTTATCTATATAAAATCTTGGGTGAAGGCTTGGACATTTTAATAAGTAAATTTCAGCTGTATTACAATCATTTTGGGTAATGCAGGAGATTCAATACGTTATGTAGGAGACAGATGATATTTTCTCAAGGAGCTTATGGGAAAACATAAAATACATGAAAAAACTATTGCTTTAGGGGAAAATGATGTAAATCACACTAAAATGTCTTTAATAGAGGAGCTGATGAGAAAGTTGTATATTTGATAACCCTTATATAAAACGGCTGTAACAGAAATGTAAACATTTTAATATATTTTACTAAGAGAATGTGCGTACTGATCTAGCTACAAGGGCTATGTGTTGCTTATAGAAACAGTAGAAGTCTGTCTGATCATTAAGTCTCAGCTAAGCTAAAGGATGACATAGATTTAGTCTGCTGAAAGAATAACTATTTGTTCTGCTGCTATAATTACCCTTATAAAATAGAAGGCATACCTGTTTTAATCAACGATAAATCATTTAGTCAGAAAGACACAGTTAATTCTCAAAATATTAATGAATGATTACCAGTGATTTATTTTCAAAGCACTGATCATCCACAATAAGCACCAACCATAACAGGAGCATTAAAACAATTTTGTTTATTAATCTAATATAATTTGCTTGAATGTTTTATTGTTATTCTTAACTCTTGGTTACATAAAATAACATTTGAACATTGTGAGCAGCAGTTCCTTTTAAAAACCAATACCAGATTGCATAATAATTATACACAATATTTACAGAGCATGTGAATGACTAGGTTTTTAATGAAACTAAAAAAAGAAATTTTAAAATCACAAGGAATTGAATTAAATATAGGAACAGTATAGATAAGTCATAACTCTACAAGATAAAAAAAATCAACAAAATTTTGTCATAGCAAATATATCAAATGTAATAATTTTGTCTATGAATTACTGGCAATAGACTTTGGTGATAATCTTCTTTTCTTCAGAATGATTACTCCTTGTTTTTCTAATTTCTTGTGATGAATTTTCTTGCTATTGCTAAAATATTCTATAGTAAATAATAGTCATCCACCTTTGACGTGAAATCAAGAAAAATACTGCAGAAGACTAGCTGTCTATTTAGATTTATATTGTCAGTCCATAACTCTTATAAAAATAATTGACTTTCCCCAAAGTTCCCTCAAGATGATAGAGTCAAACATTGATACAGTCTGATGACGATACAGTCTGCTCTAATTTTTTATAACATTTCCAACATTTAATTGTAACATTTTGTTTACTTTTCCCATTTTGTCAGGAGTGGAATATTATCAATATTGGCACTTCAAAGTAAATACTCACCCATATCGCATGGGTGTTTTTTTTTATTCATCTTAGAAAAAGATTCCTATTTTTTTCCACTGGTATTTTCATTTTTGTCTAACAAAATGCATTTCCAAAAATTTATATTAATATTGTCTTTGAAGCATATACATATTATATAAAGATTTGATAGAATGGCATTAGGATTATCATTACTGTAAAGTTTTACACAGAGATATTCTGATAGTTTAAGAAATAGATGTTTTGATTAAGTACGACCTCATAGCACTTGTTCTGAGCATGCATTCTGCTTCTCTCCATTAAAATCCAGTCATTTGGCTCTAAATTAAACTACAAGATTAAAGAGAGGAGCTGATTTTAGCATCCCAACATTATAACAGTTGTATCGACCAGTAAAGTTTTTTCTCCTCCACTGAATCATTTTTAAGGTGTGAGAACTTTCTAGAGAGGAGTTAATTTTAGCACCCCAACATTACAACAGTTGTATTGACCAGTAAAGTGTTTTCTCCTCCACTGAATCATCTTTAAGGTGTGAGAATATTCTATTAGCCCTTTAGAAGATAGAAAGGGAATTATTAAGTTGAATCAAAGTTTTAGATGTAATTGTCCCATTATAATAATTTTATTTTTTAGGATATTAATATATAAATAAAAAAATGAATATATATATATATATATATATATATATATATATATATATATATGTATATATTACTAATATCAATGAAATGGAATATGTGTGTGTGTGTGTGTGTGTGTGTGTGTGTGTGTGTGTGTGTGTGTATGTCTTTTTTATTGAGTCTTAACTTATTGAAACTCAATTTATTTAAAGCAACTATTCTCAAAAACAATGATTTTTGTTCTGCCCCACTATACAACTCCATGGCTGCACTACAGTAAAAAAAAAAGGGAAAATCCCTGAAGTGTACAACCAGCTCTTACAACACAGCACACAGAAATAAAGCAAACTGCAATATTATTTGTGCATCTTTAAGAAAACATTTTGTTTTACTTTTCTAGGTTTAGATAAGTTGAGTTTCAGTAAGTTCAAATTCAACAAGTTGAGTTTCAATTAAAAGACATACACCCATATCTGTAATTAACCACATGTGGTTTTGTAAAACCTACAATAATTCATTTATTATGTAAAAGTATTCTATACAATTTTTTTACAATTAACATTGCAATTACTGTCTAACCAGTGTATTATATCTTTAAATTAAGATGCTTCAGTGCAGCTTTCTATATTTGGAAGTGTAGTTACTCCTTTTTCAAATGGTTTAATATGATGATCATAAGCTCTTCTAGTTTTTTAAGGTTACCATACAAAATGCAAAATTTTCTTGTTGAAGTACTTTTGTAGAATATAGAAGATCTGGGGGAATATAACCACATTTATTAATTGAAGTCTATCTTCAAAAATGATCCAAGGTTCAGAGTGGCATTCATAGTCTGGGACTTTGCAGCTTCATAGTGGTTATCTAATGTACTGCAAAAGTGTAAAGTATCTAAAGTTAAGCATTAGGTTCATATGAAGTAGTACATGAAATCCATAGACTTTGTATTATTTCCTATGTATTCAGACATTGCGGCACATGAATATATACACAGTTATGCTTGAAAGACCTAAAGCAATTGTCAGACTGCACAGCTGTTATTATTAATATTTTAATAAGTTAAAGGGTTTAAAATGTTTTATAGGGGTATCCTTATGTAGACACCCTGATGCTTGCTTTAAAAAGTGAAATGGGGAGATAGAAAAGATTGAAAAAGGGAAGATACAACAAATAAGGAATCACAGAAAGAAAACATTAAGAGGGCTGTGATTAATGAAGTGGGAGAGGAGAAGCACACTATTTTTGGCAGTGGACAGACCTCCAGTCACCAAAAAAATTAGAGCAACCACAATAAAGTAGAATGCTTTCATCCCAATAAACTTAGGGACTTCTTCACCATTAGTGACACCTACAAAACAACCATTTAAATAGTATTGCTAATTAATTACCTAATAGATCACATGGTAACTTGCTCCCATATCAGCAGGCAGTTTATAAATTGCATAACCAGAGATTATTCACATATTTAAAAGTATACAGAATATAAAATAAGTGCCTAATACAAATATAAAAATATGTTCATATAAAATATAACCAAGTAATAAAATTATATAATGAAATAAATATGCAAATTTCTAAAAACCCTTTCATACAGATCACCTTAAAACCACTTTAAATATGGAATATGGAACACCTGGGTTTTTAAAATCAAAAATATTCATAGCTTAGCTGGTCTCAGTCTAAGTGCACTACTCAATGAATCTATGTCATTTAAACCACGGGGGGCACTTCCATCCAGCCTTAGATGCATAGTAGCAATTTACAATACTTTAACTTGCTCTCCAAAGGGCCACCCCTTGGATTGGTATGTACTACTTCCAGAATAAAAAAAATAAAAATCTCTTATTGCCAATGCAGTTTAACTTATGTTTAAAAATGCCTTATTTTCATTACTATGGTCCAAGTCATAAATGTGCTCAGAAATTCACTGTTTTTAGAGCATGTTCATTTTTTCTGATATAAAATGAGTGACAATAATCACAAAAGGCAATATAAACAATTCCTTTTTGTATTACAGTTGCATGTACAATGTAATTTAATTTCATAAGGGATGGTACCTAGTTTCAAATAATGTGCTTGGTAGATGAATTTACATTGTGCACTAGACCCATATTTAACCATAATCTTTAGGATCTCTATGAAATCCTGCAACTGTATTTATTATATTATTTCTTTCTAGTCTTTCTTTGTTGTTCATATGCCTTTGTACATAAATTGTGGACCCATTCCAAGAATAGTTTTGTATATCTTCATTACTTTCAACAAATCTCCAGTTGTTAATTAATATCTGTTTAACAGAATAAGAGCCTGAGCAATACTTAATATGCATAGTGTGTTCAAAATCTTTAGACTTAGGTAAATTTAAGTTTTCCATTTCAATTCCTTTCTGATAATGAAATCTCATTTACCTTTTGCAATAACTTCTTCTTTAACTTCATTTAACAAAGAAGATTGATGGTCTCTATGAATAAACATACCAATAATATTGTTAATTTCCATAAGAAACTGTTAGTTAATAAAAGCTATTTGGGAGATTCTAACCATCTGTCCCTTGACCAGGCTCTTTTTTTGATAGTATGGATGGTTACTATGAAAGGGTAGGAAATTATTAGAATAGGTGGGGTTACGGTACAAACCAGATTCAAAAGTGCATGTCTGCCTACTCTTGATTAAAGTCACATCTAAATAATTAATATAATCAGCACTGAACACATAATTTTGTTCCTAATACCAGAGGTCGATATTATCATATAGTAGTGCAGACGCTGCCCCCATAGCCACACCCAATGTCTCTTTATAAAATTTGTCTTTAAAATAAAGAAATTTGTTATTTAATATAAATACCATAAAATCAACTACCATGTTAATCTCATTATTGTTCAATATGTCACTCTGGATACAAGCTTCTCTAAATATTTAATGCCAATACCATGGTGGATGCAGGAAAACAAATCAACTACATCAATTGTAGCCAGTAACGAATCATCATTATATAGCTCATGCTTGATATGCCCCCAGAAATCCCAAGAACCCTTCAATATATACAAAAATGTCTGCAGAAAAGGTTTTAAAATCCCATCCACAAATAAAGCTAAAGGATGCATCTTAGAGCTGGATGCAGCCACAATAGGATGCAAGGGGGGTTTTGAAGATATTTATGTACTTTGGGGATGCAAAAGATAGCTAGCACTATAGGTTTTCCACAGTTAAATATTTAACCAAACTATTCATAAGGGACCATTCATCCTTAGTTAAGTTATTCCTATTAAAGCCCTTCTTTTAATTAAACAGCTTCGTAATATCCTTTTCTCACAGTTTTTCAAACAGGAGCAAGATGTTATATAGTGGGGGTATTGAAGGTACTGGTTCTAGAAAACTTACTAGATTGCGAAGTCAGGCTCAAGCATTCCTGTAAAAGCACTTTAAGATTTAATTTTCTAACGTATTATTTTAAATCCAATAAAATATCAATAATATCTATGGAAATTTTGGGAACAAAAGTGAATCCCTTGCTAACTAATGAAAAGTGCAATTCACTAATAGGTTCACAGCTGTAGTTAAAAATTTTGAATCCATGGTAATTCAGTATAACTGGGGAAGTATCATTTACACATGAATTAGAAAATAATTCACTAGATATTCTATGAAATTCCAATTGATTGTAAAAATCATTTAATATCGTCCCCATCTCTTCCGATAATTTTTACATGCAGTCTGACAAGTGACAAAGGTAACAATTCAGGTGCAACAGTAGATGTTAATATTATAAACACTGTCAAACAGACTGCTGTTAGCACCAACCCAGGTCTTGTAGATGAAGACAAATTGCCACCTTTGCCTGTAACATGTACTGGGCCTTCTTTAGTGAATCCAACAGGAGTGATACTGACACTGAAGTGGCAGGCAAGTGCAAACAACAAAGGGAAAGGCAAGAACTGGAAAAAACATTAGAGTATGGGTTTGATATTTTAAACATAACTGATGAATTTTTGTCACCTGAACTAATTTCAGTTCTTAAAAAAGGTTTTCATTTTATTCCTAGCAATACAGTTAATATTCCAAGAGGTATAGTAGACGTCAAGTTGTATGTTAGGAAACTCAACTTGAGTTTTGTGATGGCACCAATACCCTGTATTGCGAGAGGGAGAATTGTTGAGAAAGAGAAGCACTTTTAACCCTCTTTTAAACAATACTCTTCAAGTTTGTGCTAGACTTTGTGAAAGTGGTCTTAGGAACCCAGCTCCAAAGGTGACAAGTGAGAGACAATTTGAATATATAAAAAAAGAGACTTAACTAGATTTTATTGGAAGGAAATATTTGAGACTAATGAGGGTGGATAAAGGAGGTATGTTTGTGATTATGACTAACACAGATTATCAGCAAGCCATCATAGAATTGTTGAGTGATGAGAGAAATTATATTGAAGTGTCTGACATTGTGATTAAAGAGAGCTATCATAACATAGATTTGACACTTTTAGACTTATTCACTCAAGGGAATTTAGATCAGAGCACTTACAATTTTTTACAAGTTGATCATCCAAAAATGGCTTCCCTTTTTGGTATTCCTAAGGTTCATAAAGATCAAGTTAAGCCTCCTTTCAGACCAATAGTCTCGGCACCTTTTTCCAAGACTGAATCCATTTCCATCTGATTGGATCAATAGTTGAATCCCATTGTCTAAAAATCTAGATTCTATTTCTTGGCACTTACTGGAATTGCTTAGGGAGCAGGTGCAGGTCAATGGGGAATTCTATTTTGCCTCTCTAGATGTTACATCTTTGTATACAGTCATCAACTAGGAAACTGGCATTGATTTTTTGAGGGAAGATTTAGTCAACGACTCTAATTGTGATAGTGACAAAGTTCATACTATAAGTGAGCTAATGGAGCTGGTGTTTTGCAACATTTTTTTCCACTTTGGCAACAAGTATTTAAAGCAAAAGACAGGTGTGGCAATGGTGGCCCCGGCTTTTGCCAATATTGTCATGTCCACCTGGGAACAAAAATTCTTGGAAAACATGAACTATATGATAAGATTTAATTTTATAGACATTTCATTGATGATTTGATATTTTTGTGAAAAGGAAGCAGAGCAGAATTTTGGAGTTTTGTAAACTATTTGAACAACACCTCTTCTTTTCTAAGATTTACTGTAGAAGGTTTGGAAATTGCCTAAATTACTTAGACATTCAGTTGTCATTTGATGTTCAGACTGGTCATTTTTTCAGTAAAATTTTCAGGAAAGAAGCTTTTACAAATCAGTATTTGCATAGTGACACTCTTCATCCACACATCATGAAGAGGAATGTGGTCAAAGGTCAATTCATTTGGTTGAGTAGATTGACTTCAGATAATGGAGTATTTGGTGAAGAAATGACATTGCTCAAAAAGTTATTCATAGAAAGAGGCTACAGTGAAGATTGGTTAGCGCGAATAGAATCTGAAGTACAGAAATTAAGATTTGGTCTTGCACAAACAACATTGTGTTATGGTGATTTTCACACACCAATTGGGCAATTACACATTCTGCATGCAAGAGGAACAGATTGCAAATATTTATTAGCCAGGGTTCAGTAAAGCTTACATGGAGGTAATCTCCATGTAAGAATAGTGGCACGGCTCAAACATGGAATTTGGAGCCTGTGCGATCCAGTAAACAAGGCTGGGGTGTGCACAAGCTTCCCAACACTATTCCAACATGGACACCATGGAATAATGCAAATCACCTGATTTGCTGGTGAAAACCATGCAAATGAGGTGAATTTGTGATCCAGCAAGCAGACAGGCATCTGTGTTAGAGCCACGTCTGCAGCAGAAATGTATTCGGTTACTAACCATGTACATTTCTGCAAAAATCAAAACTGGGGCATGACAAATCAAAGTAAAGCAAGTATTATGTTTATTAGGCATGCCAATGGCCAAAACTATAGCCATTGGCATGCAAAATGTTTAAAATTGCAAAAATCAATTTTTGGGGGCTGATTTTTGGCCATTTAAATGGAGTGCAGCAGCACACAGACATGATCATGCAAAAAATAAAACATAAATAATAAAAGTCAAGTAAATGTGAAAGATAAATTTTGCCATTAAAATGGGCAGGATGCAGACTCATAACAATAACAAGTAGAAGTGGTTCCTAAGGACATAGGCTCTGGTGTAACGGTGTAACTAGGGACTAAGGCAGTGGGGTATGTAAATGAGTTAAGCAGAAGAAGCAGCTGACATAAAAAAGAGGTGTGTCATGCTTGGTGAAAGCACATTGGAGCTCCGCAGCTCCTATTTGCACTCAGCTAAGCACAGCTAAGCAAGGGTGTATGTCTGAGGCTGTTTAACTGTGCATAGTTGCTTCAAGAAATGATAACTGAGTTTGTGTCCAGGGTAGGACCTTTTCTGCTCAGCAATGTTTGCACTAGCTAAAACAGTTTGCGTGGTGCATTGCGGGGCTTAAACACAGTGGAAATAGAGAAAACAAAAAGGAAATAGCAGAATAAAAGAAATTAACTACAAATCACTAATACGGACCCTGCCACTCACAGTGGCCCTTTCAAATCCCTCAATAATATAACTGGCAGGTGGAATGTATCATAGTCAGCCAATCGCACAGGCAATATGTGCAGCACATCATTATAAAGTATGCAAACACCTTTCAGTATGGTTTTTCCCACAAATTCTGCACCACTGGTGTACACATTTGGGAATTTTAACTGACAAAATTTTAGGGGCTGCTGCTGCTTTGCTACATCTGTATGTGCTACAGACTGAGGGCAGTGATGATGATAATGCTGACAACAGACCCAGACTGAGGAGGAGAAGAATGTTCAGACCCAGGGTAACCTTCCAGGGGCTACATGATCTGGAGATACTAGAGAGCTACAGGGTGGACAGGGGCATACTTCAGCAACTCATTAAGCTCTGCTGGCCTCACCTCAGACCCAGAGCTAACAAAGTGGAACTCATCCCAGTTGAAACCAAGGTATATGTAGCCTTAAGAATACTAGCTGCAGGTACTTTCCAAAGACCTACTGGAGACATCAAGTGGGTCTCACAGGCATCTGCATCCAGGGTACTCCACAAGTTTCTGGATGCCATGCGAACACATGGCAGTGAGAACATTTATTTCCCCAGCACCCCAGAGGGGAGGACCAGCAATATGCATCTCTTCCACCATGTAGCAGACTACCCAGAGGTACTGGTTGCCATAGACTGCACTCATGTCCACATCAAAGCACCACCCAGTGAAGATGCTAGAGTGTATTTCAACCACAAGGGCTATCACTCCATCAACTGCCAGGTCATGTGCAATGCCCAGAGCATTATCATAAATATGTGTGTTGGCAGCCCTGGCAGCTATCACGAGTCCCACATCTGGCATGCCTAACAGCTGTACCAGGCATTTGCCTGTGGGGACATCCCATATGGCCATCTTGTGGTGAATGCTGGCTATTCATTGGAACTGTGGATAATGACACCCATCAGAAATGCACAACACCCAGTGAAAAATGCCATAATGAGGCACACGCACAAACTAGGAACATTATAGAGCATGTGTTTGGGATGCTCAAGTCATGGTTCCACTGCCTTGACATATCTGGTGGAGCCTTGCAGTACTCTCCAGCCACATGTGCGCACATGTTCATTGCATGTGCCTTACTACACAATATGATCCTGTGGAAACAGCTGCAATAGGAACATCACAAGGAAGGGGCACACAGCCCCCCACCATTGCCAAGGCCTCCACAGCCACAGGGGGACTTGGAGGAACCCCCTATGCTTGTCCCTATAGGTAGATATAGGCATGTCCAGTATGCCCTGGCCTTGGCAAAGAGGGAACACATAGCACATACACTGACACCCTAGGGACCTAGGGAGTGACACCTCTCTCTGACTCACACACACAATAAAATGGATGTCACACACATCAAACTACCTGTACCTTACCATGTATAGGCTGTGTATTGTGTGCATCTGACAGGGTCAGCCCTCAAGTACCATCCTCACAACTGCTACAGGCACAGGGTAAGTCACTCTTCTTAACAATAGATGACTGTAGTAGTACGTTTTGGTAGCATATCGCAGGTATTGCTGCATGTATTCAAGGGAATGGGTTGGCCTACCAGAATAGCAGTAGACAACTGACAGCTATGTGGGAAACAGGAAATGTCCGCCCAATACTGGCTTCTGCAGAGTATGCAGTAGTCCCCTAGCTGAGAAAACTCACTGCAGTATATATGGGGGACAAATAAACTGGGGGGGTCATAGGTCACATGCATGGATGTCAATGTTGGGGTCCCATACTCACTCCTCAGCCCCTCCCAGCAAGTCAGCCATAGAAATCCAGTAAGATATGTCTGGAAAAGGCCCACACATAGGGACAATGATGAAATAGTCCTCTTACAAACCTACACAGTGATATCACAGCAGGTCTTGCAGTTACATTAAGTCTCTGAAGGGTAGGAAGTCTGAAACACAAATGTCTACCATTACATCCTAACCTTCAGTCATTAGTGATATGCCAGTATTCTCCAAGACAGGCATAACACTATGCTAAATGTAGTAAAAATGTAAAGCCAACATCTGCACAGTCTGTGCAAATGTGTACAGTTGACAGGTATGCCCCCCCCCCTCGCAACACACCCATGTCCCCATAGAAATGCAGTAACATGTATGTTTGTAGGGTAATAGCGGCAGAGCACACATTCCCAGGGCTGTCCCAATCAGCTTGATAACTTGTTGTATTTCCATGATATGCAGGGGTCAATGAGCTATGTATATACGTGGTTAATACTGTCAGGAAGTGGGCAGCACTTACATTTGACTGTAGTTGTTTAGTGGCCTAGGTACAGTACTGTGGTCGACAGGGTCCATGTTCCAAGACTTTCTATGTCAACTATTTTGCATGTCAGCTACACCTACAGTAGGACCTGTACACACTGTCCAGAGGTCAATATCCATTACTGCAGGAAAGATGGACAAGTCAGGGACAGGGGGCACTCATATGGACAGTACACAGTTCAGAGTAACCTACACCGTGCCTAGCATACCTCTCAACTGTACAGATTTTTGCAGAATGTCCAGAGTTTTTGCATCATATGTTTGCTGTTTGTCATGAAATTGTGGTTTACTGGTAGATCACTGGCAAATCATGAAAGACTAAAGTCAGAAAATAATGAACAGATTTAAGTTTCAGACTTCATATCCTTTAGAAAAATGCATGCTAATGCAAAACCTGTTATTGTAGCAGCTATCTGCATTTGTAAGGGCAGTATTTAACACCTGTCCCTATTTTTGGCCCTTTGTTACTTAATTATTTATGGCTTTCTCCAGATTTCTGTCTTTAAGAGGTTGAAAGGTATGGTGCCTAGTAGGACAGCAGGTATCTGACAATTAGTGTACTGCCAGGTTATAAATGGCTGTCACCTGACTGTGTCAGCACTGACAAGTCACTGGCCACCATCCATATCCCTGAAATGACAGTCTGTCACAGAAGGACCACAGGTATGCCACATATATTTGTTATGCATGTCCTAACATTGGATCTGCCTGCCAATCTATTTGCAAAACAAGAAAGGTGCATGTCAAAACATCAATGGCAGACAGTGGAGAAACAGATGTCATACCCATAAGAAAAAGCAAGCAAATACCAAACCAGTCCCACACCTGTCTATGTTTGGCAATGCATCACTAACACCATGTCCCCATGTGTGGGCCTGTGTCTGACTGAAATATACGGGCCTGACCAGATGTCAGTCTGTGACAGGTTGACAGCTAGGGTCAACATGTAGCCTCATAATAACATAGCAGCACAAACCATCTGAGGACCACAGCAGATGTAGTGGTGCAATGATGAACAACCTACTAAATAGGTACACTCAGAGGTGTGCAGCCCATAACCTTGTATGTGATGTTACGGTGTGTACCCCGCTAACACCAGGAATACAAATACGTAACAGCAGCCACTGTGTGCAAAGCCTATGACCGGACTACATAAGGACAAACAGACACTCATAAGGGGAACCACTGGCCAGAAAATACAGTCCTGCGACTCAACCTGTGCCCCTGCTGGACAGGGGCTCTGGGTACTGACATGTCTTAACATGGGCTACACTCTCATCTGCGAGGGTTATAATGGCTTCATGCCCAGTAGCCTAGTAACCTCATATCAACCTATCAACCTATAAACAAATGTCTGTCAGTGGTTCACCACATTCCTCTGTACTGCTCTGCCACTGACATAGTTGGAAATCACAGTGTTATGCGGAATATACCACGCATATAATGGACATCTCTGCTCAGTAGAATGTACTCTGTACCCACAGCAGGATATGGCTTATCAGTTAAGAAGAATACCACACAAGCAGGAGATCCCCAGCCAGTATATCACTGAGGTGTTGGACTGTTTACACAGCTGCATCAGCCAATCGGCTGTAGCCACACCTCTCAACCAGCCGGATTGGGCAAGAATGTCTATAGTTTTGCTCACAGTTTTGGTCTGTGCATCATACATTTTGTATTTCCCAGGTAAATCACTGTGATGATCTGAGCTTATCTGTCAGTAAGTAATGACACAATACAGTTCAGATGACATATATGTCAGAAGATGTCTGCTAAAACAAACCCTGTTACTCTATCATCTTTCTACATTAATAAGAGCAATATTTACAGTATCTCCCTATGTTTGGGCTATTGTCCTCCCATTTTGGCAGGCTATCTCCAAATTTCTTGCACTAACAGGTTGACAGGTATGGCTGTAGCACATAAAACACTGGACCGTAGTACAACTATCCCTGGAATGGAGTCCCACTCATACTATAGAAGGTCATACTGGGCACACTCATACACTTACAGAATTACAGTCCATGTCTAAACCCACATTGGAGTATATAACTGCATTGTGCATAGGTGTCTTTGCATACAGACTGCTATGTACACCTTAACTGTCTCTTCCCACAGCCGTCAGACAGCAGTACCCTCAGCTAGCTGTAGGTGGCCCATATGTGATATATCTGCATCTGTTGCATGTGATATACAGACATATATATGGGCAACATAGAACAATATTTCAAGCATACACACACATAGACATGGGGAAGAGAGAGAGAAAGACACAGGGAGATACGCACAGAGAGTGAGTCATAGACAGGGATACCCTGAAAGACATAGACTGATGTCCTGCTGCAGACAGTTGCATAACAGTTGTAACCAGTCACATGTGCCAGCATGAAGGTGAGCCCTATTGTGTAATAGTACTGAGGTAGGGGTTGTTATGTATGTCTGACCATTGTTAACAGACTTTCAAGACTGTGTAGCAGTGCAGTGTGTAAATGTTTGTTGGGCTGAGTACGGAGAGGGGCAGATGTGAGTGTCATAGATCCATTTCCATCTGAGTGTGCATGCTGCTACAGTTGCTGGTGGTCTATCAGCTGCGTAGGTTTGTAGGGGCATACTGAGACTGTCCCTTATAACTACAGGATTCCAAGTAAAGTGTGATTTGGGGCAGTATATATAGGAGTATTGTGTGGCTGGCAATCAGGATATGTTAGTTGAAACAGTCATTATACTGCAGAGGTCAGTTGGCTTATGGGTATGTTACTGTGGCTGTAGTGCAAATGGTTGTGGGTAGACAATTCCTCAACAATGTCTGTTTTTCCCTACAGTTACATCCCTGTAGTGCATAAGATATGTGCAGATGTGGCTGTAGTTCGGAAGGTGCTGGGTGAAGTGCTTGGCAGCTCTCAATGTTTTTACTCTTCTGTTACATGACTGCAGTCATACCTCTCCACTGTCCACATTTTCATAGACTGTCCAGATGTGTGGCTCATATATTTGGTCTGTTGCACATAACTGCTGTGCATTTCTGGCAAATCACTGGGATGATGTGAGCATTGAAGTCACAAAATAATGATAGTCATTTGTGTTTCAGACTTGGCATCTATCAGAAAATATATGTTAAAACAAACTGTGATACTCTAGCAAATTTCTAAGCTTATAAAATCCATATTTGAAATATGTTTCTATTTTTCAGCCTTTGTCCCCCCACTTTGTCAGGCATTGTGCAAATGCCTTGCACTATGAGGATGAGTATATAGATATATGTCTATATATATATATATATATATATATATATATATATATATATATATATATATATATGCATGCTATATCCTGATTGCCACATTCTTAAGCACCCTGGAGACTATTAGGGTCCAACCCAACACTCTCATACTAGGTGACTTCAACTACCCCTCCATCAACTGGGAAAACTACTCATGCACCAATACACTGGCCCAATTCATCAATTTCCAATGCCCTGGACCAGCTGATTCTTACACCCACTAGAGGAAGCAACATCATTGATCTGGTTATTACAAACATGGGTGACAATTGCTCTACACCAATAGCCAATTCCTCCCTGGTTAGATCCAACCTCAAACTAATCACCATGGAAATCCACATCTCACCCACAGCCCTCACAAAGGTAACCACCATAAAAAACTTCCCCAAAGCTGACTTTGGGCTCCTAAAAACAGAGGTGATTAACTTCACTGCACCCATGTCAATGGAATATAGATGCATGATTGCCAAATAATACACCAATGCACTTTACAAATATGTACATAAATACATAAATGCATGGAACTAGCCATACCCAACAGAACCAAGATGCTCTTTTCCAAAAAGAGGAAGTCAATCTGGTGGTTCAATGCCATTAATAAACTCTGCAACAGAAGGAAGAAACTACTACAGAAAAAGGTGAAGTCCCAAAACTGGAAAAAATCCCTTATTAGCCTCAACAAAAAGTTGAGATCCCTCATCAAAACCTCTAAAGCCAGCGATGAAGGCAGAATTGTGGCAGACACTAAAAACAGCAACAAAGCCTTCTATAGTTATATCAAGAATCTCCACGGCAATACCAAGGTTTGCTCTGAGTTACTGCACAATGGTACCTCCTATACTGAGTCAACAGATATTGCCAACATACTGGCTGACAGATTGAGTGCCAATTTTATCCCCCCCAAAGGACCAATCACAATACCGGAGGAATGCCAGGCACCAAGCATTACTGCAGCACAGGTTAAAGCTGCATTGTCCAAGGCCAAGAATACAGCTTCCATGGGACCCAGCAATATCCCTGGATGTGTTCTACATGAACTACAAAGTGAACTGGCACCATATCTGTGTGCCCTGTTCAATCACAGCCTCACCTCAGGCTTTGTCCCTACCGAATGAAGCACTGCTGCAGTCATCCCTCTCCATAAAGGGGGAGTGACTACAGATACTGGGGATTATTGCCCCATTAGCCTGATGAGTCTGATATGTTAGGCTATGGAGCACATCATCATAGACCTAATTAACAATTATATAAGGAATCTCCAAACCCTAGATCTCACACAATTTGGTTTTGTGAAAGGTAGGTCATGCCTGCTCAACCTGGTTGACTTCTTTGAGTCAGTCACCAGAGCTATGGATGAGGGTAAGGCAGTTCATACAGCCTACCGTGATCTTGCCAAGGCATTTTATACCATTCCCCACTCAGGAATTATTGATAAACTCACCAAACTAGGCATCAACCCCCATATCACAAGGTGGGTTGCAAATTGTCTCACAGATAGAACCCAGAGTATGAAAGTAGCAGACTCTATGTCAGACTGCTGACCAGTCATGAGTGGAGTCCCACACAGATCAGTCCTGGGACCTCTCCTGTTTGGCATTTAATTCTCAGAAGTCCAGGCCAACATGGAGGGACTCTGGCTGACTAAGTTTGCAGATGACTGCAAGCTGGGAGACATTATTAACTCCCCAAGTGATGTAGACATCCTACAGAAAGGCCTCACTGAGACCAATGACTGGTGTCAAAACCATGGCCTTAAGCTTAATGCCAAAAAATGCAGCATTATCCCCTTTGGGAAAAACTCAGTTCTCACTAATTACCACATTGACGGGAGACCACTGAACACTGAAGATGTTATAAGTGATCTGGGGACACAGGTTGGCAGCAACCTCTCCTTCGACCACCACATTGCCACTTTGGTCAGAAAGTCCTTCTATGTGGCACATATTACTACCAAGGGTTTTGCATCCAGGAAGAAAGAGGTCATCATCTCTCTCTACTCTACCATCATTAGGCCAATCATTGAGTATAATGCCCCATTTGGCATGTACCTCACTAGACACATGTGGAAAGGCCACAAAGTACCTCATAATGAGGATCCTAGGCCTTAAACACATGTCCTACATGGACAGACTCAAAAAACTCCATCTATTCTGTCTCATATTATCTACTAAGAGGCGATCTCTGTTTGACTTACAAAGCCATGTCTGACCCAGCTCTGTTAGAAATGCTCCATCTAAAGAAATCTCCATCCCTCCACACCACACACTCCAGAGACCTCAACCTCATTAGCACAATCAACAAAACATGCTGGATGGACAGATTCATAACCCAGAGACTGCATATGCTCTGGAATAGACTTCCCATATATGTCAAGCAGAGCACCTCACTGGCCCTCTTCAAGAGAAATCTTGATGAGTGGATGGGAAATAGAAAGTTCACCCTGGGGATCACTCCAGTGGCTCTGCTGATTAAATATATGAACAATAATAGAACACAAGTCCCAACATTAGGTTTTGAGAAAAATATGCCTGTAATATATGAATAATAATTAGTGATGCAGATAAGGGGTGGGGGGCGAGAATAAAGCCCATTAACAACTGCATAGGCTTCAATTTTTCACAACAGTATTGCTCAATACTCTACAGGCCTGCACTCACTTTACAGCTACCTATGGCCAATAGCTTCTGTAGCACATACATACCTGTTAAATTGTCAACCTGTAATGGTATGGGGCAAACTGTGACAACTATGGGTACATTACTAGATGGTACTCATACATGTCAGGGTTACATATCTGACAAGGAAGGGGTACCCTGCACTGATGTTGTGTGAGTGTGCTACTGGGATACTTCACCTGGATTCCTATCTGTGTCCAAGGTTATTGGCAGCAGTGATCACTAGCTGTGACAGTGTGACACTTGAGAGACATGTATCAGGAAGAGTGCATGGTGTATGCAGCTATCCTGCTGTCATTTTCAGGCATGTGGTTGGACAGTGGAACAGTTGTACACAATGTATTAGTATACCATTCATACAGTTTTATTTATTTTTATTTTATTTATCATTTCTTGACCAGGAGAGTCCGACTAGGTTCCGCAGAGCCTGTTTTCAGCGGAGGCCCGGGGAGAAATGCTCCAGATGCATGTCTTTGGAATGTGGGAGGAAACCGGAGTACCCGGAGGAAACCCACGTTAACACAGGGAGAACATGCAAACTCCACACAGAAGGCACCCCAGCCGAGAATCGAACCAGAGAACCTCTTGCTGTGAGGCAACAACATTAACCGCTGCACCACTGTGCTGCCCAAACATTTACTTTCTTAACCTGTAAGACCTGTGGAGAAAATATCTGTTAACACTATCTGACTGTTTCTACAAATATTCAAGATTTCTTGAGTGTATATATGCACGCATCTCAGTACCATTCCCTGGATTCAAACCATGTCTGGGCATGCAAAAATGAACAACAAAGCTATTTCTCATCACACTGAGACTGGGGAGCTGCTATCTCTTGTTTGACTGATTTCTGCCTAATACTCTGTGGGTTAGACAGCCTGATCTTGTAATCCTGAGATTCATGCATGACAGACAATTAGTGTACTGTGTATTAATCCTTTGAAATAATACAGTCTGGAAAGCAAAGGTTAACACAAGGCAGTGCTGTGGGGGACACACTACAATACATTACATATTACAATTCAGGGTTCAGATCTTAATGCATAACATATTTCATATTTAATTTATTGTTTTACAGCTCCACAATCTACTGGTTTGCATAATAGCTGGTTCTCAGAACAACCTCAGTTAATGCATGCTGTCAAAGCTATATTTGCAGTGAAGAACTTGTACACAGTCTATTTTTACAACAACATACCAGAGTAAACACAACAGTGTGTGATATAAGTCTTTATTTTAGTAATATGGCACAGTGCTTTACTACTGTACATCCTGTAGATCAATATTAGTCTGGCAAACTTTATTTATTCACTAGACACAGGACACACTATACCTACTGGCAGTAAACAATATACTCCTTATTTATTATACTACATGCTGCAAGACAGATCTGTACTCACCAGCCTATTGGTGCAGCCTTGACAGTCTGTCCGCATGAGCTCCACATTGCTAGCCCTCTCCGCTGCAGCTGTAGGGGGAAAAACAAAAATTATGCATACATGTTTATCACATACTCAGGCCAGAATTTGGTACATCTATGGATGAGATGCTTACAAACTACTGGAGCATTCCATGCCTGAGCATCTTGGATGGACTGAGCCAAGAGTGCCCCTTCCTACGTTTTAGGTCAGCATAATGATGCTGTACCTGCTCACCAGTTTGGAGGATTCCAGTGGCACTGGTGAGGTCATGTGCCAGATGGTCCCAGGCCTCCCTGGTACTGACCCTGCAGCAGTCTGTCATCATGGTGCTCAACTAGGAGTCCAGCCATTATCCTGGACTCCAGAATTCCCCAACACTGCACCTGAAAGCTCGCTCCCTTTCAAGCACCAGACATGGTTCCTGCACAGATCAAACTACAACAGATTCTGGTTGTATTCCCACCTGTGCAGTTTAAATAATGCGATATTCCCACCCTTTGTCATCATTGGACCATTTTGAAAATGTTGAGCACAACTTAGTGGTGCGCAAATCTGCTAAGCTGAGTTGAGCAGTGCTTAAAGGGAAAAATGCTGAGCAGTGCTTAGTGGTACACAAATCCACTTAGCTGAGCTGACTGCTGCTTAGAATTAACGTCTAAGCAATGCTCAAACTGGTTAAGCAGAGCTAAGCAATGCTAAGCATTGCTCAGTTTTCATATAAATTGATTTCCACGGTGGTGCAGCAGTAGCGTTGTTGCCTCACAGCAAGAAGTTCTCCCGTTCGATTCTTGGCTGGAGTGTGGGGAGTGCCTTCTGTGTGGAGTCTGCATGTCCTCCCTGTGGTTGGGTGGGCATTCAAAATACATGTGTAAATGGGCGTGCCTTTGTTGAAGGTTGAACGTCAAGCTGGCACCTTGGCGTTCGTGAAAATCTACTGGCAATCATTAGCGGACCGGAGTTCCGCTGTGGTGACCCCTAACTGGGAAAAGCTGAAAGACAACAACAACATTAGAACTGTAAATTAATTCATCATTACTGACACATTATTAGGTGTATATGATTTACTTTACCTGACGTCCTCCTATGTGCTTTCATTACTTTACCTTGGGATGTGACTATACTATATGGGACACTTGTGTATAAATGGGGGATTTCACATGTTATATGCACTGATACTTCCATTTTGAACCATATACACTACCCTGGTTAACAAATATCAATTACTACATAATTTAAAATAAAAAAACTAATTTTAACAATGCTTTCCCATGTAAAAATGAAGGGCCTGTCTTGGTATTTGAACCATGAACTGCTGTATGCAAAGCCAGAACTCTACCCGCTATGCTATCTCACCAGTGAGAATTTCAGCTATACATTTGTATTTAGCTCCTATGAGATGTTTAAGCAATGCTCAGCAGAGGACTGTGATGTGCAAACCCACTCAACTATGCTTAAACAACTTATAATGGAAAAAAAATGAATACAAGCACTTTAATTACATGCATTAATACTAATAGTAATTCATATTTGGTAATGCACTACCTATCATTCTATAAACTCTCTAAGTCTGTATCAGCAATATCAGGATTGAAGTCACTACATAATGACATCCATTTGAGTTTCAGACTTCTAATCCTTCCAAAAATGTTATGTTCAATACAAATCCTGTTCCTTTATCAACTTTCTAAGTTAGTAAGAGCAATATTTAAAATGTGTCCCTATTTGTCCCCCCATCATTTTAGGCTTTATCCAGATTTCTTGCTCTAAGAGGTTGGGAGGTATGTTAAAAATGCCATATGGCACTTTCACAATGCAGAGGATGTGTGACAGTACCTGTCACACATCCCCTGCATTGCTTCCCATTCACAATCATGCTTTCAGTGTCTGCGGACACTGAAAGCATTGTAAAGTTCCATACGGCACTTTGTGAGTGCATGGGACATGTTGGATCTGCAAGTACTACTGCAACACACCCCCTGCACTCATTCAGTGTTCGTGCCCGCAGATCTGCTCTCAGTAGTGCTCCTTCATGAATATGATGGCTATGCAGATGTGAACACCATTCATTCCATGTAGGAATAATCCTATTCCTACAGGGAGTTTATTGAATCCTGAGGTTTGTCTTTCCCATTACATTATCAAGAAATGTGAGCAGTTAAACGGTGCATACAATAAAATCGGAAAGTTATCTTGGGCAACAATGATTTGGTTAAAGAAATAGGTGATAGACCTATGTTTTCTTACAAGAAAACTGTCAACATTTAAACATTATGTGAGAGGAATGAGAAGTTGGAAGTATAGAAAAGATCATCATTCCCCCAGGTACTTTTCAATGTGGACACTGCAAGCAATGCCGTCACATTTGTAACTCTTCTTTCATCCATTTTAAACATTTGTATGTGACTATATGAGCTAGAGAGATATATGACTGTTCATCCAACTATGTGGTGCATGCAGCTATTTGTGAATCATGTTGTTTTTACATAGGCAGAACTATTAGGCATTTAAAAAGAAGAATCTACGAATACTTGTTAGCTATCAAGAAGAAGGATTTTGTAATGCTTTGGCTGAGCACACTGTTACATGTAAAGATTTCAAGAAATTTTCTTTTTTTGTTTTAGATTCTGTTTCTGTTGAGGATTTTAGTGGTGACATCAAGACACTACTATTATGTAAACTGTAAAGAGACACTGGCAGATCAGGCTGAATGCTGATAAACTGCCTGGGTTAAATTAATCAATCAATATTACGTGTTTTTTACTAAAACAAAGGATTTGAAGATGAGATTTTTTATGCTATTTCAGTCATAACATGAATTGTTAACAAGTAATACTGCTCGACCAAACTTAACTGCATGCACTTTAGAGCATGAATGACTAGTAACTAATAGTACTGTAATACTGGGGCAATGCTCACTTTTAAACAGCTTGCATTGGTTGACTTTATCACATGATAATTTGAATGTCTTTTAACAGGGTATGTGTGTGTGTGTGTGTGTGTGTGTGTGTGTGTGTGTGTGTGTGTGTGTGTGTGTGTGTTTTACAAGCTTTTCTGATGAAGTTCTTGTTGAAACATTAAAGAGAATGAAAGTGCTAAGAAAACTGTTTGCAGGTTCTTTTTAGCCATAGTTTTGCCTTGTTTTTTAGTTTTCCCAGTTGTTTTAGTAATTTTTGTTGGAATTACAATTTGTTTGTTCCAGTGGTTATTCTATGGTGGAATATTTCTGTACATAGGACACACTGAGCTCACAACCGGCTCTGTTTCCGAAAATTTTGTGGATTTTACACAGAATTTGACATCCATTATTACTGCAGCCATTTGAGAAGGATTTTAAGCATGGTAACAACCAAGAATCATGCATGTGTATTTCACAGAGACTCACAACAACTGCAGCAGAGAAATCAAAGGAACTTGTGAATGGACTTGTGAATAGTTCTTCCATGCTGCTGAGACAGGTATGTGGATGTGAACACCATTCACTCCATGTAGGAATAACACTATTCCTAGATGGAGTTTATTGAGTCCTGGGGTTTGTCTTTCCCATAAACTATATGTCAAGAAATGTGGGCAGTTAAACAGTGCAAACAAGAAAACTGGAAAGTTATCATGGGCAACAATGATTTTGTGAATGAAATAGGTGATAGACCTATGTTTTCTTTCAAGAAAACTGTCAACATTAAAACATTATGTGGGAGGAATGAGAAGTTGGAACAAAAGATAAGACTATTACCCCCTGGGACTTTCCAATGTGGACACTGCAAGCAATGCTGTCACATTTGTAACTCTTCTTTTGTCCATTTTAAACATTTGGATGTGACTATATGGGCTAGAGAGATATATAACTGTTCATTCTACTTTTTGGTGTATGCAGCTATTTTTGAATCATGCTGTTGTTTTTACATAGGCAAAACTATTAGGCATTTAAAAAGAAGAATCTACGAACACTTGTTAGCCATCAAGAAGGATTTGTATAATACATGTAAAGATTTCAAGACATTTTCTTTTTTTTTTTTGTTTTAGATTCTGTTTCTGTTGAGGATTTCAGTGGTGACATCCAGACACTATTAGAGTGTAAAGAGACACTGGCAGATCAGGCTGAATGCCAATAAACTGCAGGGTTAAATGAATCAATCAATATTAAGTGTTTTTTACTAAGACAAATGATTTGAAGATGAGATTTTTTTTATGGTATTTCAGTCATAACATCAATTGTTAGCAAGTAATACTGCTCAACCAAACTTAACTGCATGCACATTTGAGCATGAATGACTAGTAACCAATAGTACTATGATTTTGGGGCAGTGCCCACTTTTAGACTGTTTGCATTGGTTAACTTTATCACATGATCATTTGAATGTCTTTTAAGGGGGGGTTACAGACTTTTCTGATGAAGTTCTTGTTGAAACATTAAAGATAACAAAAGCGCTAAGAAAAAGTGTCCGCAGGTTCTTTTTAGCCATAGTTTCATCTTGTTTTTTTTTTAAATATTTTTAAAGTTGTGGCAGTTCAGTTTTATAAAAATGAACAGAAAAATATACAACTGTTATTTTAACATTCTTGTGGCAATTTGTGTAACTAAGGGCTGCCATACACATGGTCCTGTGTTCTAATACAGGACATTTTAGACATTTTTACTGTTGTTCCATTTCCCATTATTCAATCTCACTAATAACACTTTAGATTTTGGAGCTGATATGAATTATATATATGAGGGATAAGACACCCTTATTTTGTTTTCAGATGTATGCCTGAGGGTATACTGTCTACTATATTTCTGTAAGTATAATTCTGCTATATGGACTTGCATGGCTTTCATAATTAAATAAGACACATACATAATTGAATCTATATGCAAGAACCTTGTCAGGTCACACATATTCATGTTTAACACCTCAAACTCACAGCTGTAGTTAGGAATGATGCATGAAGTGTATCCCTCACTGGTAAGATCAGACCATAAACTAATCTCACTGGATATTCACATCCCGACCCCACCCCCTGCCCAGAAAACCACAGTGAAAAACTTCTCCAACAGTGGCCCCCTCCATAAAGGTGGTGCCTCAACGGATCCTGGAAACTCTCGCCCCATAAGCCTGACTAGCTTGGTCTGCAAAACTATGGAAAGGATCATCATGGACCTCATAAATAAAGATATTGGGGACCTACAAACACTGGATCCTACCCAGTTCGGCTTTGTTAAGGGCAGATCCTGCCTCTTAAACCTGGTTGATTTCTTTGAAATAGTCACCAAGGCCATTGACGAGGGGAAGGTGGTCCACACAGCCTACCTGGACCTCGCAAAAGCCTTCGATACAATACCCCACTCGGGCATTATAGATAAGCTCACCAGCTTATATATAAACCCCTATGTCACTAGATGGATTGCAAACTGGCTCAAGGACAGAACCCACATGGTTAGAATTGCTGGAGACATGTCAGACTCCAAACCAGTTACAAGTGGTGACCCACAAGGATCAGTCCTGGGACCTCTCTTGTTCGGTATATATTTCTCGGAGGTACAGGCCAACACGGAAGGACTGTGGCTGACCAAGTTCGCAGATGACTGCAAACTGGGCGCCATAATCGACTCTCCAGCTGACACAAGCATCCTCCAAAAGGGCCTCATAGAAACAGACAACTGGTGCCAGAGCCATGGCCTCAAGCTAAATGCCAAAAAGTGTATAGTCATCCCCTTTGGCAAAAACAAAATGCCCACAAATTACCACATATGTGGTAATCCATTAAGTACAGAAGAAGTAATTAGGGACCTGGGGACCCAAGTTGATAGCAATCTCTCATTTGACAACCACGTGGCCAAAGTGGTTAGAAAACATTTTATATAGCCCACCTAATCATGAAGGGATTCACATCTAGATCAGGGGAGGTCATCATGCCTCTTTACTCATCCCTCATCAGGCCCATAATTGAGTACAATGCTCCTTTTGGGATGTACTTTACCAGAAACCTGCAGCAACTGGAAAGACCCCAAAAGTACCTCACCAAGAGGATCAAAGGGCTCAAACAGATGCCATATGCTGCCCGGTTAAAGAAACTCCAGCTCTACTCAGTGGCATACTGCCTATTCAGAGGCAATCTGTGCCTGACGTATAAAGCCATGTCCAACCCGGAATTAATGGGCATGCTGCACCTCAGAAAATCCAAATCCCATCGAGCGTCAGGCGAGAGACTTGAACATCAGCACTGAAATAAATAGGACATGCTGGAGGGACAGATTCATAACCCAGAGGCTCCCTTCACTCTGGAATAAAATCCCAGTCCAGGTTAGGCAGAGTCCCTCATTGACTCTCTTCAAGAGGAATCTTGATGAGTGGATGGGAGATCATAGGTTTACCCCGGGTATCACTTCTGTGTCACTGTTAGACAGAGGCACAGTATACTAACCTCGAAAAAGGGCATAGCAAAATAAATTTAAAATGGGTGGCGAAAGCCAAACACATTCTGGCTAGGCTTATAAATGCCCTAGGGCAGATAGCCTAGTATGAACCTATGAACCTATGACTATATCTGAGCAGAATTATTCTGTGGTAAAGATGGAAAATCACCACTGTGGTAGAAAATGCTTTGTCCGTTATGCCTAGGTTTGAATTCCACACTTATTAATTTTATCAGTGTATAAAGCCAAAAGAAATGTGTCAGGTCATGAAATCTATGCCCCCAGGGCGTGCCTGCAGACTTAACTCACCTAACAGTTACCTTCCACTTTTCAAAATATATTTCCAAGCTACAGCAGCAGACACCTCTCAAGCTAAGTTCACGGGTCAGATTAACCTTCCAGTTTAAAATATTTATTTGCTTCTTGCTTGGCACTGCTGCTGTCTGCTTAACATTGCTCAAACATGGTTGGCATCATTGCTCTAGTTCTGGTATTAGACATGTCTGGCATTAGAGGAGAAGGTGCCCAGTTTAGGGTGTAGAGATGAAGTGTTCAGGAGTCCAGGATATTTAATGGACTTCTGCTAAAGTGCCATCTGCAGGAGGACTATTCCGGCTCCCAGTACAAGTCTGAGGCTTAGAGCAGTTTGGCACAGGCTGCATCCATTGCAACTGGCATCCCAAGCACCGGAGAACAGTGTAGGCACCATTTCAATAACCTGCAAAGGTGCAAGAAGGATAGTGTCAACCAGTGGTTGACCAAGTTTCAAACTGATGACATTGCATAGCTGTGTAAATATGCTAATAAAAGAGTATTTTTAACACATAGAAAGCTAAATATAGGCAAGACTGGTATGTATAATGCTGTTCTGTTTTTTTTTCTGTTCTTTCCACAGCTAATGCCAAAATAGAGTTTAATCGCTAGGCTCATGGTGATTGACTTAAGAGACTGTGGGAAGCAAGTGGTATGTATGCAGCACAAGAGAAGTATTATTAAAAGCAAGTATGCATGCATTAGTCTGTAGCACAAATCAACTTTAGGAGTCAAGTGTAAGACTGTAGTCAGAGGTTTTGGGTTCAAATACCATGAATAACAACTATACAATATTGTATTTCTTTAATAATATTACATAAATTAATCTCTATACAAATGGCATAAATGCCCTGCTAACCAAAATATGTATAACTGGACGAAGTATATGTGCAATATATGCACATTTCAAGGATTACTTTGAGCAATCTGTAGCTATAGTTTATAGTTGTTAGAAAGTATACTTAAATGTAATACTTCATATAAAATAGTTGTATACTTGTGATAATATATTCTATGCCACATATGATGGTACTAATTTATCTCTTTTCTTCCTCTTACCCCAACCCTTATCTCTTTTTTTTTATTTGCATCATCAAAATGTCTCAATGTCATCCATCTGTAACAAATCACTAAATGCTTTACAATGCTGCAAGGTAGGCCAGGCCCAGTGGATCAGCCTGCCCCCACTCTACTGACTCCAGAAATGGTGCCCAGCAAATCTGGGATTCAACCTGGCAACACTATCTCTGCTGCCCCTACATTACTTGTGCCCTCAGGTAGTACTGCCTTGGCAGCTGGTGCTGTGGTACCTTCTGGGAGTAGTGGCAAGGTGGGGGATTTCATCACCCGCTAGGAGATGCCAGGGTTGGTGTGTAGGGTTGTGAACCACACCACTGGTGTACCCTACTTTGGATGGAGAGGCTGCTCCCCTCATGGTCCATAGGAGGAGAAGACATCAAACACTCCAGCCACCAGTGGAGTAAGAGTGTAGTGATGACAGTCCAGTGGGTGAGGACTAGATTTTCACTGTCTCCATGTTTAACGGGCATGCGCCTGGGTTATCACCTCCCTCAATCTAATCATGGTGTCCCCCGACCTTTTGTGTCACTCACTGTCCATGTCTTTTCTTGTATGTCCTGTTTGTTTACATTTGCTTCCTCACCTATCCAACTTTCCTGACCCAGAAATACCAACATCCCTTACCCAGCATTCCTCTCTTACTGAATTAAAAAAATGAGCACCTCTCCCACAAAAAAAAATATTATCCCATACATAGCTTTCCATTTCACATGTGTCTTCTTCACATTTGATTCAGTCCAGTTGGCTATACAATATGATTACATTGTCACCCCTCTTTCTGAAGGTGGCAGTCCAAATTCAGCTAATATTCTACACATAATTTCAGTTTTCACTGTTGAAGAAATAGACAGCTCTGGTTCTTTCCTACATCCTTGCTACAAATTCCTGTTTTGCTTTTCCTTTGTTCTTCCCCCTGCTTGCTCCCCATTTCAACACTTTCCTATCTACCCTATTTTAACCGCTATAATTTGATCAAAAAATAGAATCACACACAACACACATAAGTATCAAAAAAGAAATGGGTCCCTTCATTTTTTTGGCTCTATGGTTGCACAGAGTTTGGCATCATGCAACAGTCAAGTGATGGTGAGTGCCTCTACAACACTCCAGTTACCTCTGTGCAAAGCCACTTAACCCTGCTGTGCTAGGTCAACACACAGTAAAACATGCTGAATGTACTACAAAGAATAACATCATTGCATTATCACTGTTTATTTAAATGTATTAGATGCAGCTGGATTCAAACTCAGAATCAAACTCAGTATCATCTGGGCTCAAAAAAGAAATGTATCAGTGAATTTACCACCTGCTACCACAGAGTCAGCTAAGCAACAGGTGTATTTCATACACTCACTACTAACTCTCAGAATTTTAGTAAAGAGCCCTGCATTTGTGCACTGCTTAATTACATGCAAACAGGGAAAGTAACGGAAATGTATATCTTGCCTGGGCAAGTACTTTGCCCGCCATTGCACAAACCCGTGGCTCAATGTTGAGATATGCAAAGTAAATATTAGCATGTATTAGTGCTGCTTACCATCCATTTACTCTTCATGTCATGAAACTATATGTGGAAACATAACAAAATGAAGGGCCTATCTAAGAATATGTCACATATTTACAATGCAGCCATGTGTTACCTCCCCCATGCAGTGCAACCCTGGTCTCTCAGTACTTGTTTACAAATATATTAACTATACTACATAAAGTAATAACAGATGTGTGAAATGCAATGCACATCAATCTGGTAATATGCAGAACTAGAACTATCTTCATAGTTGAACATGCCTACACAGCCATTTCATGCAGGCCTCCCAACATCCACTATAAGTTGTCCTACAGCCTTGTAAACATCAGAATTGTTCTGTGATGCTTGCATAATGTACTGAGCTTTGTAGTCTATACACTTAGGTGGTGTGTGTGTGTGTGTGTGTGTGTGTGTGTGTGTGT